>NC_142676.1:21706630-21865130 GCF_964200805.1 Pocillopora damicornis
AGGGTAATGATGTACTTAATGCAAAGTGTTTTGGTACAAAGTCTGCTTTGCTGTAATCTACCTGAAGGTGCTTTTTATATGCTAGTAAGACTTGCACAGCCCAGTCAAAATGTTTTTGAGTAGTAGAAAAGCTGGCCAAACCTCTTCCTGAAAAGCAGTCTGAAAAATGTGAAGTTAGCGGAAGGTACTTCATTGTAGGCGGCCAAATTGTAAGCTGCCAGCCCATTTTGAGTGAGCAGTAAAACTCAAGATTGGCTATTTTAGCTAATTTTATTGAGAACCAAATTCCCAGCAACAGGCACAATTTTACTGGGCTATTTGTTATTTAACTACTTAGTAATATTCTTATTAAAATTTACTGCATTCCTTTCTAATAATTTGCTGCTGATTGTATGCTGTATATAGCTTATGATTTGTGTGATTTTCACAAGTAAATTAGAAATACCTGAAGATGGTAATGATGTACTAGATAATGTACTTGATGCAAAGCTATTTTGGTGCAAAGTGTTTGCCTTGTCTGTAGGTGATTTTGCATGCTAATAAGACTTGTAATTCAAATAATACACATCAGCTGGAGTGGGAATATTAAAAGAAAAATGATAATATTTAGCTATACCAAGTTCTGGTTTTATGTCCAAAGTGTGTGCCTTGTCCATAGGTGATTTTGCATGCTAATAAGACTTGTAATTCAAATAATACACATCAGCTGGAGTGGGAATATTAAAAGAAAAATAATAATATTTAGCTATACCAAGTTCTGGTTTTATGTCCAAATTAAGCACTTAGTTGAAGATCACTGCACTGCTCAGGTCCAGAAGGCTGAAAGAGTACTGTCTGCTGTTAGTTTGATTTTTGTCATTTCTATTGATTTATTTTATTTATCAATGTTTCTTTGAATTGTAATTCATTGATCTCTTTCAATAGTGCAGGTTCGCTCATGTAACCTAATCTCCCACTTATGTATGTATGTATGGATGAGCTCAGTCAAAATGTTTTTGAGTGGAAGGCAAGCTGGTGATAGTAATAGGCAGCAGAGGCTGAACCTTGTCTTGAATGGAAGTGTGAAAAGTGTGAAGTTAGCGGCAGCTATATTGTGGCAGGCAGCCAAATTGTCAGCTGTGGCACATTTTGACTGGGCTGATTGTGTGTAGTATATATGTGCACTTCTTTTAGGGTGTTAAACAGGTTAAAGTACCAAGAAATCCTCTGTGATAACTTGATAATTCAAGATGTAAAAATTTTAAATAATAAGATAAAGCTTGATCATTCTTAAGAGTTTCCATTTGTTCTGGAAATTTGGGGGAGGGTCAGGGGAGCATTATTTATACATAAATAATGTACATAAAAAGTAAAAAAAAAGGACCAAAAGTTGACAAAAGCGCTCAATTCGACCTGAAAAACACTTTTTTTTTTTTTTGCAAAAATCAGCCTATTTTACATTCAAAAGCACGATGTCTTTAACAAAATAGGGATACAATCCATGTGAAAACACTTATTCCAGCTAAAACGCAGTGTTCTCAGTAAAATTTGGGGGAAAAACGCGTAAAAACCGTCAGAAACACGACAAATTGGGCTGATTTTACCCACTTTTTGTGTAAATAGCTGCCAAAACCCTCTAAACTAGCTGGAACTACATGTTTTTCACAAGATCGCCATAAAATCTTGAAACGTTGCTTTAGGGACCTTTATGCCTCCAAAACGAGTTTTTACTTTAAAAAAAATGGAATGAACAAAGATGTTAAAGGGGAAAAAGCTGTGAGAAAGGAGAAGTTTAGTGTTGCTGTTTGATATGCCGCCCAGATATATCAATTTATTAATTTAACGCCTTTAGCCGTGGGCAGAAGTTTTTCTCTAGACTAAGAGGACCCTCCCTATGTTGACGAACCTCAATAACTCGTTGATTTTACTGTTTTTACACAGATTTGATTTTAACCATATTCGCCAAAATAACTGCCAAAACACGGCAAACCAGTATCTCGGCCAAGAGCGATATTGGCCATTTCACACATCCTTATTAGATATGAATTTTATTAAAGATTGTCGTTCTAGCATATGTTGGCTAGTTTCCACAGGTTTCTTGATTTTCATGGGAAAGTGGCATTGGTTGGTACCATGACCAATCTCCTCGACTTTCCCATGATTTTCATAGGATGTTAGCAACCCATACTTCGAACCTCAGTTGTTTTTTTTTTTTTTACATTGGCGCGAGTTTCACAACTTTCTTGTGGTTTGGCATTGACTCAGAGTTGGGCTTATTTTTATGGCTAATCCATCGGCGACTTTCTCATGATTTTCTTGGGTTCTCAACAGTGACACGCACTTTGGAACCATAATTTTATAAATATGTCAACACTGGCAAATACTGCTAAAAACTACACTCTACTAAACTCCATGTACCACAATATCCACACAACTGCGTGTGCCTACTTGAAAATCCTAACCCTAACCCTAAAACTATCCAGTTAGCCTAGTATTGTATTGCTAGTTTGAGTGACTAAACTGGCTCAAATGATCCAGCTGCTCAAAAATCTAAGCACAGAGTAAGTTTAAAAGATTCAATTTTGTAAGGTTTCGAAACAGTTCCAAAATTAACATGCACATAGCTCAGTGTAAAACATCGAAGCTTCTAGGACTTCTTATGATTCCTACGAACGTACACACCTAATGCACGTCAATTTGCCTTTGTTGTCCTCGAACGATCACGTCTTCACGGTAACGTGGTGTAAGAACTGTACAGCACTTTATAAATATATGTTTTACTTGACGGTAAAAGTTTGAATCCGTACAAGGAAACGTAACGGAAACAGGCGATGATAATATTCCGTTGACAGAAATGCAACGGAAACGTGTCGTCATATTTCCGTTCAGGAATCATAACGGAAACATAACAGGTCCAAGGAAGAAGTGAATGATGTGGAAACATAGAGTTTCATTTTTCCGAATTACGGAATCATGCTATTTCGTCCTGTGCTCACTCTAACTCTGTGCTATCCTAAACCTAACCCAAACCCCAAACCAATCCTAAGCTATGGTAAAGGGTTTAAGTCAGGGTTGAGGATAGGGTTAGGGCAGGAGCCCATTACCTGGTTAGGGTTAGAGTTTGGGTTGCTTCGGGTCAGAGGGGTTTAGTGTTACAATCAGGGTTAGGGCTAGGGTAAAATTATGCTTAGAGTTAGCGGGGTTTAGTGTTAGAATTAGGGTTAAGGCTAGGATGAGGCTATGCTTAGGGTTGGCGTTAATATTTTTCTACAAGCATTCAATTGCAGGGTTTTTGGTATTGTGTTTGTAAATTTCAGTAACTACTTGAAAGTTTACTGAAAAACAAACGATAGGCCGACTGGTACACTTACAGGGTAGATAGAGAAGGTTGGGGTTAGGGTTAGGGTTAGGGTTAGGGTTAGGGTTAGGGTTAGGGTTAGGGTTAGGTCTAGGTTTAGGGCTATAGGTTAGGGTTTAGGGTTTAGGGTTAGGTTTTAGGGTTATGGTGTGGGGCTAGGGTTAGGGTTAGGGTTTAGGCTTAGTGTTAGGGTTAGAGGGTCTGCGGTTGAGGTTAGGGCTAGGGTGAAGGTTTGGGGTTAGGGTTTGGGGGTAGGGTTAGTGTTTAGGGTAAGGGTGTAAGCCTCTTCAAAAATATTTTTAAGAAGATTTTGTCACCTTTTTCACTTAAATAACCACCTGAAGAATTTTGACCAGTTAGATTATTTGAAGCGGTTGGATTAATTTTGATTGGGGTTTAATAACTTTTAGTAGTTGGATGATTATTTTTACCAGTTGAACCACTGTAATATGCTGGATCTTTTTAACTAATGTTACCATTCTTACCTGAATTATCTGAACCAATCTCACTGGTTACACTTGCATTATCCAGTTAGACCATTTCAACTGGTTGGATTATTTAAACCAGTTTGTCCATTTTAGATATTGGCATCATTTTATCAAGTTGGATCATGTTAACCAGTCGCACCATTTTACTAGTGAGATCGTTTCTTCCGATTGGACCATGTCACGTAATTAAAATCTTTTCACCGTTTAAACCATTTTATCTTGTTTTGGCTGGTTGGACCATGTTAACCAGTTGCATCATTTTGACTGGAGTGAAAAGTTCCGTTCTTAACCCGAGCCCTAACCCTAACCCGGGGTTAGGGTTAGGGTTAGGATAGCTCGCAGCTAGAGTTAGGGCTTGGGTAGGGTGGGATTATGATTAGGCTGAGGGTCACAATTTTTTCTGAAAACATCCAATTTTTTTTTGGTATTGTGTTTGGCTCTAAACTTTAACAACTACTTGAAAGTTTGCTTGAAATCAAAATATACCATTTTTTGCCAAAATAACTGCCAAAATGCGCAATTCGGGCCTTTTTATCAATTTACACTTGGTTTAAGCTTGGTTTTTGTGTTTTCCCACAGACTCTTAAACTATTTTGCTGAGAACATTTTTTGCAGCGTTTTTAAAACTGAAATAAGCTTATTTTTGCAAAAAAAAATGTGTTTTTCAGTCGAATTTAGTGTTTTTGTCAACTTTAGCGAAAAATTTTGCAAAAATCGTACATTTCTGCCGTATTTTGGAGTTTTTAGACAGATTTCGTCGCGATCTTGTGAAAAACATGTAGTTTCAAGCTAGTTTTCAGTGTTTTGGCAGTTATCTTGGCAAAAAATGGGTAAGTCAGCGTAATTGTTTTTTTTTTTGGTTTTTAAGGTTTTGTTTGCCCAAATTTTACTGAGAACACTGTGTGTTAGCTTGTCTCCATTGTTTTTTCGCAGATTCTATCGCTGTTTTGCTGAAAACATAACGTTTCAGCTTGTTTGCATCGTTTTTGGTCGTGAAATAAGCTAATTTTTGCAAAAGGAAAAAACCTGTTTTTCAGCCCAAATTGACATAAAGGATACAGAGGAACATTTGCTTATTGCCTTTTTTTTTTGTCCTTACTCATGAAGTTGATTTTGGCATTTCAAACAAAAACTCTGCTAGAGCATTAATTGAATGACATATCATGCACTTACTTTGAAGCAAGAACACTTTTTTTTTAATTCAGAAAAATACCTTTTTATTTTTTTTTAAGGACTGCTGGATATAACCTGTACAACCAAGATGAATTTACATTCATTATTTGTCATAACTTACACTAAATTAGAAATTCAAGTATGAAATGAGGGTACTAGCCCTTTAATAGTGTTCAAAATTTCCATATGCAAGGGTACTTGTGGCTACTGGAGAAGAATCAGTCTTTAACCCTTCACCCCCCCAAGGGAGATAATAAGTACAGATATCCTCTTCCCTAGGGGCAACTAGCTCAAAAGTGAGTGATCTCAAGGGCCCTCCAAAAACGTTTTCTACAGCAATAACTAAGCTCTACAGAAGCACACTATGCAGACAAAAGGTGTAAGAGAATCAATGAATTCTTTAATTCTTGGTCCCTCCCAGGCCAACCTATTGTACAAATCTCATGACATCTGTTCCAGTTTCATCAGTCAATTTTTCAAGCTTCAAGCTTTTCCTGCAATTATGTACTTGTTCTTGAAGCTGAAAACTAACAAGGTTCCTGTAAATTAAGTTTACATAACAACCTAACAATTTGTGAAAATCACACAAATCCCAAGCTATATCCAGAATTTTGCTCTTAATAAAATAAACTTTTAAAGCAAATTGGGATTTTGCCCTAGTTCTTTTTATTTTTTTGTTACTTTTTAAATACATTTGTATAAATAATGCTCCCCTAACTCTCCCCAAAACTTTTAGAACAGATGCAAACTCTTAAGAATGATCAAGCTTTACCTTATTATTAAAAATTTTTACATCTTAGACTACCAAGTTATCACAGAGGTTTTTTTCGGTACTTTGACCTGTTTAACACCTAAAAAGAAGAACACATACATAACACACACACAATCAGCCAGGTCAAAATGTGCTGCAGCCAACAATTTGGCCACCTACAATGAAATAGCTGCCAATTTCACACATGTCAGACTTCTATTCAGGACAAGATTTGGCCTCTGCTGCCTATTACTATTGCCAGCTTGCCTGCCACTCAAAATTTCAACTGAGATTGTACATACATACATGTGGGATTAGGTTACACGAGCGAACCTGCACTATTGAAAGAGGTCAATGAATTATAACTCAAAGAAACATTGATAAATAAAATAAATCAATAGAAATGACAAAAATTAAACTAACAGCAGACAGCTCTTTTTTGGCCTTTGGGGCCTGATCAGTGCAGTGATCTTCAACTAAGTGCTTAATTTGGACATAAAACCAAAACTTGTTATGGTTAAATATTATTATTTTTCTTTCAATATTCCCATTCCAGCTGATGTATATTATTTGAATAACAAATCTTATTAGCATGTTAAAATCACCTGAGGACAAGGCATACACTTTGTGCCAAAATTGCTTTGCATCAAGTACATTATCTAGTACATCATTACCATCTTCAGGTATTTCTAATTTACTCTTGAAAATCACACAAATCATAAGCTATATACAGCACACAATTGGCAGCAAATTATTAAAAAGGAATGCAGTAATCTTTAATAATAAGAGTAGCTAAATAACAAATAGCCTAGTCAAAATGTGCCGGTAACCAGGGATTTGGCTTTCCACACAGAACATTTGTTAGGCATCTAGTCTGGACAAGGTTTGGTCTCTACCTTCTGTTACTATAGCCAGCTTGCCTACTTCTAAAAAACGTTTTGACTAAGCTGAAAAAAATGTTTGAGAGAAAAATGGCCACAACAAGCCCACTTACTGCAAAATAAGAAACATAAAAGTAACACTTCAAATTAATACAGAATATAAGCCTTGCAGGATTTGGCTCTCAATAAAATTAGTTAAAATAGCCGATCTTGAGTTTAACTACTCCCTCAAAATGGGCTGACAGCCTGCAATTTGGCCACCTACAATGAAGTATCTTCCACAGACTTTACACCTTTCAGACTGCTTTTCAGGATGAGGTTTGGCCTCTGCTGCCTATAATTACAACAGCCAGCTTGACTACTACTAAAGAACATTTTGACTGGGCTGTGCAAGTGTTACTAGCATATAAAAAGCACCTTCAGGTAGATTACAGCAAAGCAGACTTTGTACCAAAACACTTTGCATTAAGTACATCATTACCCTCTACAGGTATTTCTAGTTTACATGTGAAAATCCCACAAATCTCAAGGTATATTACATCATACATGTTGACAAAGCAATCAGGGGTACATTTTTCATAATAGGATGCAATGGTCTTCAGTATCAAGATTATTTGGTACCTAAATAGTAAAATGTTCGAGAGAAGAAATAATCATAAACATTTTTTCTTTCTCATCAGCATCGACTTCCAAAAGTAATGGATAATGACCACCTAAAACAAAGAAGAAATAAATCAAATTTTTGATTTCACAGGGCTTCAATACGAAACAACTATACATATCTTTTATTTCCTACCACTTACAAGTGGCAGGAATGGCTGAAATGGCCTTCACGTGAACACAACAGAATCCTATGCGTGTATAACCATGTAGAACTATTTATTCGGTATCGAAATTACATCCCAAATGTCATGATATTTGACTGAAACTCAGCTTACCCATCTTTCGTTTAGACTTCGAAACTTGCTGCTTTTTACCACCGTTTCAATGTTTTCTTGTTGTTCAAAAGGTGGTAGGGCCATTGCAGACCGTGATTTTTTTTTTACTTGAGAACCAGATCACAACACCCAAGCCTTTTCACGCTAAATATTAAACTACTGAGATTTCCTTCGCCGCCGTAAGCCGCCATTTTATCTTTCCCTGAATACTAGTTCCCAAGCTTCGAGCCCGAAGGTCTCAGACATGCACTGAAATTATGATATTCGTTAATTCAGGGCCAATTTAGAAATAACGGTAATCGTTATTTTGGTGTCGAGATCATGCTGATCACAACTGAACGCACATTTACCCCTTTCCTCCGCCATCTTGAATGTTGTAAGACAGTGGAACCGAGTCCTTCTCTTTATTTAACACGTTTAAAGGATTGGTAAAGAGTGCCACGAAATTACTATATCCATAAATTTGGTGCCAATTTAGAAATAACGATAATCGTAATTTCGGTCTCGAGATCATGTTGTACGGGCTGACCCCCTCGTCTGCTGCCCAGTCCTCCTCGGTGAAGACTTTATCTTCAACGCCTTGTCGACCACCTTTGCACAGGTAAAAGAGTAGTGGCTAAAAAAAATTAATGAATGAAAGCCGAGCTTTCCCGGCTTTCATAAAGAAACACCTGAAACCTAAATCTAAACGTTCCAAACGAGCAACATAGGACAACACCGATTTTCTCACATCCGCCATGCACATTTGACATGCTATTAAATTTTTCCTTTTTTTTAATTTTTTTCTCACTTGTTGAATCTGCTGGGTTTTCATTTCAATGATATACTTTTGTTATTTGTGCACTACAACCCATAATTACTATATTAGTCTGGGTTTAGGGACACTCAAAGAAAGAGAAGCTCTAAAGGCAATTTACTTCATGTATTAGTGAGCCAAAGGGGCTTAAATCCAGCTATTTTGATGAAACAACCTTATTCAACAGAGAATTGTAAAATACAACAAAGAATTGCCAAAATAGATTCACAAAAATTTTCACAATTCAGACTCTTGAAAACACACTGAAATAGTGGAACCGGCAGTCACTCAGCTAATGCCCACAAACCTAATTATCCTCAAGCACATTTTTCCCTCAAAACTGCACAACTTGACCCAAACCTTTAATTTTTCAGTATTTTTTTCAGGACATGTGAGAATTACAGTTGTGATAGGTGTGGTGAAGAGAGCAGTCATTCTATTTATCACATAGAGGCCGTCACCTCACATTTGGTATATTGGGATTTGAATTAAGAGGTCTGATTCAAAGCCTCGGCTAAGTCATTGTCTTGTGTTCTTTGGCCAATCACTTTATCACACAGTGTCCCCTCTGTTCCCCTTCCCACCCCTATAAGTACTGGTAAACTGTCAGGGAAAACTGATGAAAGCCTGCTGGAGGGAGGGGGAGAGGGGGGGCTTGTAATGTTCTTTTATTTCGTTCCTCTCTATTTCACATGCATATCAACATTTATCCCCTGTTTAAAATCCTTCTTCCATATTTATTTGTTTCACAATTAAAATTTCATTGACACTGGATACCCAGATTGCCTTTAGGGAATGTTGCATGCTCTTTGTCCTTTTTTGCCATAACCTTTCCACAAACAGCTGTTTGTCTCTGGGGTCAAGAGGTGACTCTACCTACACCTTACCCTCTAAACATAAAATTCTTACAATATTATTTTTGCTGATCTTCTCCATTTAATATTCTCATTCAACTTTTCAAATATTCCAAGCTAAAAGGTAACTAGTACTTATTAAATGGAGGCAATATTGTAACAGCTGCAGTAAAACAGGGGCTCATTTGTTTTCATAAATTATGAATTTTTTGGCAAAATATTTCACATCCTCTTGGAACATTGATATTATAATTCAAACTAAATAAAGACTGGATAATATTACATTTTAGGAAGCTGACGGTATTTTAAATCATAAAAAGAGTCAAACTTTTTAAACACAGAACCATCTTAAGATAATTTTATGTACTATGTTAATCCTTTAAAACATCAATATGCATATTTTCAATATTGTTCTCCATACATTTTCTTAGGGGCTGACATGAAGAATTTAATTAACAATCAAGAGCTTCTTTAGTCTCTAGTTGGTGATCATTTCCTTTTTTCTTATAACCTTAACCCTTTAACTCCCAAGATCTGATTAGCAATTCTCCCTACTGTGTGCCTTAAAATACTTATGGTTTCAATTTGGAGAATTTGGTATTGGATACACTTGTAGTCTCCTTATTGAGTTTTCATCGTTATTCTCCTCACTAGTCGGCTTGATTCTGTGTTGATATTAAAAGGAGAACTTCTGTCTTGATCACTCATGGGAGTTAGAGGGTTAATGTTTGAGTCAGAGATAAGACTGTATGGAGAAATGTTAGTAACTATTAGGGGGTCATAAGTTTGGACACTCCTGGAGTAAAGGAAACTGAACACTAGAAGTTTTGCAGTAGTTCATGGATAGCAAGGACTTGCATCTGTATGGAAATATGTATAACAGCATGTTACAGGGTGGTAACTTATCCTTCATTCACTCGGATGTTTATTTGTACCCAATTCATTGACCAGCTCCCAGTTGGCTTGTTAGCTCAATTGGTAGAGCGCTGCACCGGTATCGCAGAGGTCATGGGTTCAAATCCCGTACGGGCCTGAAATTTTTTTTTCAGGTCCTACTTACAACTACTAGTTTCAGTAGTGTTCTTAGCTGCAAGGATCTTCTAATTTCATTATCCAATGGTGTTACTTGAACCTTGTAAGATTGGAAGAAACTTTTAACGAGAGACTAGATCATTTTAAATTGATTGTCGTAAGACCAAAACCAACAAAATCACAATCAGTCAATCTTGTGGAGCACATTAGGGAAGAAAATCCAACTGATTCAATTTCTTGCTCTCTCTTGGATCACGATCGAAGCCCAAATATGCACTAACAATAAACAAATGCACATGGGTAAGAATTTCAAAACATTCACAGAGTCAAGACTTTGCTTCTGATCTCCTGACAAGCTCAGCTTCTGTTGCTGCTGCAAGGTCAGGTGCTTTAAAGTTACTGTTCTCTAACACTGCCACAAGCAGTTGAAGAGCTGAATCTGGCAATTCTGGAAAATCACAACAAAGAATGTGATCTACAAGCTTGTGGTGGAGTATTTCCTGAAGGAAACCTGCTTCAGTAAGGGCCCACAAAAGTTCAACAGCTTCCAAGGGATGATATACAGAAATATCACTATCCATTACATGGTCTCCTATGAAACTAAAAAGATCTGGTATGAAATTCTTGGTCTTTGCAAAGCTCTTTGCAATCATTCTAAGGCCTCTTGAATCAAAGTTGAGTTCACCTCTTGAAAGAAGGTTAGAAGCAACTCCTTCAAAAAGATCAGGGGCATGCCTGTTTTTCTCAGCATAAGAAGAAACAATCTGAGCTAGCTGCCTCTCTGAAAAACGCATGAGACCACGCTTCAAAATTTCACGTTTTAAACTCCTGAATAAATCCTTAGTGTTCCCTCTGGCCATGGCAAATGACCAAAGGACTGACACTATGACCTTCTCAGAGAAATGTGATAAATCACGACTCAGTAATTCCTTCTTTATAGCGGCAAACAGTGAAGCACTTGTCTGCTTCATCTGCGCATAGGACCAAAGAATTTTGCTGATATCTTCCGCGGTGAAATCTGCCAAATCCCGGGCCATAATTTCATTTCTAAGCACCTTAAACATCGAAAACGCTCGGACATAAGCTTTGCCGTATGCCAGAATGATCACAGCTATGTCCCCGTTAGTGAACTCGCTGAGATCACGGCTTCTGATTTCTTTATCAAAATGGAGCAGTGCAAAAGTCACCTCTAAGTGTTCATGACGCGACTTAGCTTTCACTCGATGATTCGCTATCGCCCAAACAGCGCTGGTGAGTTGAGAACGTTCAAAATGACAGCTATTCCATTTCATAGCTTTCAAGAGAGATTCTGTCGCTTCCTGCACGCGACTTAAGTCAACGGCCTCGCTGCCTTTTCCATGCCTTACTTGTTGGTGAGAAAAACGGGAGAATAGTGCGACCTGAGAAGAAATGGTCAATACGTCGTCCGTGGCTAAGTTTGAGTCTTTCAACACTTCATACAGTTCAAACACCTGACCTATATCACTTTCATTTTTTATCTTTTCCATGAGTGGAAAGGAACTCAAAACTTGTTCCGTCCTGGGCCTGTTGAGGTCTTTGCTCCACTTATACTCATATGCTTCTAACAAACCCCAGTACCCTTTCCGTGAGTCAATCGGATAATCTTGATCTGAAAATCGTCTACGGTAAGTACTCCGAAAGGCATCCGAAGAAAAGAGCCTCGACGAATAACATTTGAAAATATTAACAAATGAATATGTCATTGGGGTGTTTCTGATCTTGAAAACTCTCACATGGTGGTATAAAATTCCTTGGAACATGACGAAGTCTTATTCTTTCCGTGACCGGGCACAGGTGATTACATAGTACCGGTTGCAATGGCGGCTCGCGTTCGATATCTTCATGTAAGAACTGCTCTAATGTCCCAAACCCGTCCCAGGCAACACAGCGGTCAAACATGGGACACGCGTGAGGGGATCAATTCTGGACGGCCGATCGCCAATCTTCCGCGCAAAATTCCAAGCGATAAAAAAATTTGAATCGTTCATAGAAATCTGTGAAAGGAAACTAAAATGGGAAAAGAAAAATTTAAAAATTTCCAAACACGAAGCCTATTCAAGTACGGGCATTCCTTTAGTTGAGCTTTACAAGACACGAAACCAAGGCTGAGGTAGGGGGCGAGCTTAGGTGAAAAAATAAATGGGAGACGGCCAAACTATTGAGGATGAACAAACTATTGAGACTCAGTGGTCTTCGCCAATGAGAAGTGTGCATGTTTAATAGCACCTTCTCGTCAGATCAGGAACTGATTTGAACTCGTAGTCGAAGGTGAAGAATTGGAAGATCAGGTGTCGACACAGGAAGCAGAAGAGTTTATTATTAGTACTTTATATAAAAAAAAGTCAAAAATTCTGGTGCGCTCCTCTCCTGGTAATGTTCGCGTTGATTACACAATTACTGTCGTTACACACTAAACGGCGTATTTAAATATTTCTGAATCCTCTCCGGATTAATCCCAGTCCTCGTATAAATAAATTATTAATTGGACAAATCAGGAATAGCAAGTCAGGAATAGAACCCTTTATATGTTACAACTGTATTTATTGCCTTGTAATCGACATAACGTACTTTTAACACCACTTTTTGCTATCAAGTCAAAGATAGTACTATTGACGTCTTTTGACGCGCTAAACTATCAAATAAATGTACTTGCGGGAATCTTGAAAGCGCAGGCATGGAAACTAGTATGAGCGCGGGCTCACTGACCGAACAGCGGTTGGTAACAAAACTTCGCCGCATTCTTGAGACTAGGGGTCAACTTGTATATTTATCCTGGATATCTCGTACTTTCAGTCGTCTGAAATTGGAGACTATAGAGCTGAAGGAAGCGAGGAATCAATACTGGCCAATTAACTCAAAGTATCTGTGCACTGAAAGGATAACTCGTCCTCACTCCAAAGTTCTGTTTCACTAATTCATAAAAACACACTATTCGGAGATCAGAAGAAAAACTCTTTGGATTGACTTGTGATTGATTCACAGGATGCTGATAGAGCGCTTTACGATTAAAGTGTCGTAAAAACTAAATCAAAGAAGTAACGAAGAAAGGCAAATACGTTTAGACCAAACAGACCAAACAGAAACAACCAAACAGCCCAAAGCGCGGGAAAACGCAGGCGACCAAGTCGTGATTGTTTAGTTTTGCATATGATTGGTTGAGAAAGTGGACCAATCCCAGAGCGAAGTAAAGTAAAACCAAAGCAATCCCGGATGACTTTCGGAACGCAATTTAAATCTCCTCTAGCATGAGCAAAACTATTTAACTCCATTTCGAAACAGTGATACATAAAAATCAGGAACCGAATATTGATGACGGAATTTCTTGACTATGTCTTGAATCTTCAGTTTACGGCAAACTTGAGGAGGGGAATATCTGCAAAATGAAAAATAAAATTACTTCCACACCAACGGTATTGCGCTCAAAAAAATAATTCAGAGTACAAACAAACAAAAACCACAACAAAGGACGGCAAATGAAAAAGAAACAAAGAAACAAAGCAAAAACAGAGAAGAACATTACAAGACCAAAACAAAACAGAATCAATAACAAAACCAACAAACACAAAAACAAACAAAATAAAGCCAAAACGAAAAAATCTCAAAGTCAACTTACGTATCAATCTCCAGCCTGCGCCGTCGGCGAATGTTGAGAGCGGTCTGTCGCACCATGGTACCCAGGACTCGGCGGCTAACTACCATACCGTCTACGAGTGGTCCGCCAATAGGAGACCTAACATGATATTAAGAAAAGTTCGCAGATTAGAAACACGCCTATTCGTAAATTTAACATTCGCTGAGGCATTAAGAAGGTGTTATTTACCTGATGGTGGACCTGATATGAATGCGGTACAGACCGCTCCTGAGATGGTGAATGAAGATTACTACCGTTTCTTTATCGAATAAACTTCGAGTTGAATCACTACAACAGATGTCAAACTCCATTAACAGATCATCCACGGGGAACTGCGCATGATCCTCAAATCGCTCCAGCCACGCCACCACTACGTTTGTCTCCGACGAGGTATTGTGGGTGCTTAATCTGGACAGCGGTCGACTGTCTAAGGACAAGGAATGCCCGAGAGTTGACATGGTCCGATGTTGGAACTGAAAGCGAAAAAAAAAAACAAAACCTATTATGACAAAGTAACAAACATGTCACCGTTTTATTTGCCTTTGGTGCTCATCCATGGAAAAGCACCCTAAACCACTCGTTACCAGAGGCACTACGCAAAGCAGAGACAGTACACAAATAGAAGTCTTAGCCACTTTTCATCACAAGATCTGGTCCCGGTCGTTGGAGGGGTGGATAAAGCTATACAAAAAATTAAACTCATATCCGGTGGTAAGCGTAGCACGTCTTGTGAGCGCTTCGGACATTTTTACTTTTTTTTTTTTCGATTTCTCATTGGCCCCCGGGTAATGTTTTCCTTCCTATGATTGGCTGTCGTGATTGCTCAATCGAAAAGTGCTTTAGCCTAAAAAACCTTGCGGAATGATCTTACTATACCAAATTGTCTTGTCTGCAAAACAGCCTAGAAATGTTCTAGAAAGAAGTATAAACAAAAGCTAACTACACCAGGCAAAAACTAATAAGGTATTTTCAACGTTTTTCAAAATCTGTGCCAAACTTAAACGTATTCTCCCACGTTTTTCACTTTGGCAAATTCTTTAAACTGATTCAATCTCATTCTTACTTAGCACTGACAGAAAAAAAATGTTGCCTTCAAAATCACACGTTCGAGGGTTGTATCAAGAGGCTTTCTCCACCTGTTTGTGAGAAAAGAACAAGGAAAATTATTTGTTTCAGCCAATTTACCTCGTATCCAGGCCCTTCCGACACTTTCCGAGAAAATTTGCTTCTGACATCGAATTGACTGCCACCACCACTGCTAATAGTTTCCAGGCTCCCCGTGCTGCCCGATCGAGTCCTTTTTCTCGGTGCATACCCCAGATCTTCCCAACTCTCAGCATGTGAAGCCATATGGCGGAAACGCTGATAACTTGGTAACAAAGAAGGTACAATGAACGCAACCTCGCAGCTCACGTCTGCAAAATAAAATATTTCGTCGGCCATCTTTTCTAGAGGCACACGAGTAGCAGTAGAATTCATCGCTGGAGAATCTTTTCCGCTACTGGAGGCTTTGCTATCAAAACTGTCGAGACAGGATGTGTAGGTATCGCTACTGTTGCCAGATATGTCTCGTTCTTCGCTGCTTGTAAGAGTCGAGACGCTTTGAGAGGACTGGAGAGGACTGTCACGCTGGCGCAGCGTGACAGTGTCGTCATCATTTCTGTTTCGGTTCCAAGCCTCTTGGATGTTTCCCGACCATCCTGGGTGCGAGGCCACATCAACAGGCCATCCCAGGGAAAGCAAAAACTCTCTGAAAGCTTTTGAGTGCTTACAGGTGTTAATCTGTGATAATAAAATGAACAGAAATGACATTGCAGACGAATCACAACTCAGAAGAAGAATGTTGGAACCACTCTCAAGGAAATAAAAAGGGATAATAAGGAAAAATATTCTTAAAATGGAAAGCTGATATACGCAAGAAACTCGGGGCCGATAAAAAGCGAAGCGCGTGAGATTACGCAAAGCATGGGAAACCAATACAGACGACCAGCGAGTGCGAGACATGAGGCGATGCAAAGCGCGGGAAAACACATGACCATTGCCAACGCGGAAGAAGCCTGAGGCGAAACAAAGCGCGGGAAAGCACATCACCAACGGCGAAGATCTACATCAGGTAACCTAAAGATCAGTACTTCATTTCTTTCAAAAGTATTGCAGCATGCAGTTTTGTTTCACTTCATTGATGTCTCACCTGGTTTTCTATTATTTCGTGGGCGTTTCCCTGCTCTGCTTTCACGTAGAACACCAGTACAGTATCTTGTGTGCGGGTGGAGACCTGATCCAGTTCCTCTAGAGCTTTAGAGAGTCCCTCTGATGTGGAGTTTAGCGCTAACAGGCTCGCCTCCTCAAATGGTCGGATAGGATTTCCCTGGAAAGGTAAACAAACAAAGTGAAGAAATTTGATTTAGCAACGGTTTATACTCCACTGATTCCAGGTCAAATTGCAGCTTGTGACATTAATTGTCGTAGATGAAGAAAACGGAAGAATAATAAAATTCTTGCAGAGCAAGGACGAGCGCCAGCATCAATGCCACTTCTCATAAGACCTCAAGCCCGCGAAAAGAATTCAGGGAGCGCTTCCATTGCAGCACACTTTTCCGGTCTGAAGGGAGCTATAAAGGAAATCTATTTTTTTTAAGCCTCGTTTATGTTCAAAAAAGGATACTAGTGTTATCACATTTATAGTTACACTTCATTCCCTTTGGTATCAGTAATTCTCAACTCTGATATCATGTTTACTGATAGTCTAATGAAATTCTGTTTTTATGGCAACGCCTGAGGAATACAGACACTTTAACAATACAAAGGTAAAAAATAATAATATTTCGCAACTCTAATTTCTTGAAGTCACATAACCAGGTCAACTCAGTGTCAGAGCCTTACAATTGTCGCAGATCGATGGCAAAAAACATTTTTTTTTAAACTGGGGGCAAGCAAATCTGTGTAACATGCATAGACCTTCGCCGTCTTCATCAATGTGTTTATCAAAGGTTATAAAGGACTGGGGAAAAGGGAAGCCATAAATTGTCATCTTGTTAAAAACTCAAAGATATCTCTAACCATACGTTGGGTATTCACAGCAAACAATACATAAAGTCTTGGCTTTGTTTACCTTCAGTCCTTCAATGGTAAGCAGTCCAAAGTGGGATAATAGCAAACGAGACGGACTAAAATCCTGACACGGCCTGCAAAGTGGTACAAGTGTTCGAGGCATGATTATCGTTTAGGTGCATTGCAAGTGTCATTATAGGAGCACATCTTAGTTCAATACACTAACGATAGCATACCAGGCCTCCCCTCCCCCCTCTTCCTTCACCCTACCTCACCCGCGGTCATAATTTCTATATAAGAATTCAAAATGGTGGTCACTCTTTCCGCGAACAAAGTACCATGTGATCACTCTCTGAAAATAGGCCGGTTACACAAGCTATCTATGCACTATAACAGAATTATTTGCAAATAACAGAATTATTTTTCTGTACACAGCAAGCGCTAAATGAGCTTAAAGAGGGTATGGAACCCATCAGTCCTTAAACAATACGAAGTTACCAAGGCCCGTTTCTCGGAGGCCGATTACCACTAACCCAAAGTTTGAATTTTAGTCTGGGTGTATTGATTCCTTAGTTCAAAAGCCTTTTTGGGATAGTTTTATCAATTATTTGTAGAGCATCCAATCATCAAATTCTAAGAAGAAGAAAAAACACTAAGTATTTTTTTTTTTAAAAGCTTCCCCTCCTTTGCCCCCTTCCCGCGTTCCCATCGTGCATGTTTACCGGGGTGGTTTGATTTCTGTCTTTTCATCGGGAAACTTCACCCTGGCTTCTTCCTCGTCTAGTTTTGACTGGGCAACAGTTTCATGTTCCAGCTGATGAAAGAAAATTCAAAAATTTATTTTAAAAGATTTTAATGGAAGCCTCCAATTCTGGACGAAAATTTCTGGTCGTAGTTGTTCAGATAATGACATTGATCCAACCTAGAGGCAAATACTGGCAAAATGAAAGTCATACACTAACAGAATTATAAAACGAAACACTAGGCCTTTCTAATCTAACCTGTTTCTGCATCAGTGTCCGCATATGATCCTGTACTTCACTTAACTTCGCATCCAGAATTTGGTCGAGTTCTGGTATACTGCGGTCCCTAAATCAACCAAAGAGAAAAAAGGAAAATGGACTAAATGATGCAGCTCATTTGATACAATCAATGCATAGTATTCCTTCACTCTACGTCCTCTCCTTTAACCAATTAGCTTGTTTGCTTACGCTTTAGTAAGAGGCACTGAATCCACAGCCTCAGGAAAGGCCCTGTGTTTAAGGTTCAGTGGCGAGCGAGGCTGAGTTTTGTCTGGCGACGGACGGCCTGGGTCCTTCAAGTGGGCCTCTATGAGGTCCTAGAACAAAATATAATGACAAAAAAATTGAAAAAAAGTAAATAAGAGATTCTAGTTGGTGAGCTGCAATTTAAAAAATTGCAGAAAAAATCAACATCAGATCTCAGATTTATTCAATTTTACCCGTATTTCAACAAAGGAATTCTTAGTTTCAACAACCAACAGACACAAACGCATTCATGGCGACGAATAACGTGAATCAAATTCCTAAAATCGTTTTACATTACGTCCTTAACGTCCTTGCACTGCACAGATGTGGCTTAACTTAAAAGGACTTATCCATCCGCCATCGTTAAGTAAACATAACCAAGTGAATTCAACAAAGTCACATACGGGCTTTTCTCAAGAAGTTGGACGTACTCACAGCGAAATGAAGGAGGTGGACAACCAGAAGGCAATCTAACTATGTGGCTATGACCTGGAGGGGCATCTCACCTTTATACAATAACTAATTAGAGGTAAATATGCAAACTTTTAATCAAATAACCGTACATTTTTCTCCCTAGAGAACTGTCGTAACTGCATGGTCCAGACATATCGACCAGCAGGGCCACGTATAACTGATGACAAAGCCGGTAACGGGTCTGGAAAAAAAATACATAAGAAAACGATTAAAAAAAACGACGTACAGAGGGGATAACATGCAGTACAGTACATTAGATACGGAAGTCACCTTATTTTGGCAAAAAAACGCGATAGCCATTAACAATGCAGCACGAGTTTTTGCCGCGGCGATAATGACGTAGTGGCAGGAACAACGGCAGCAATTTTATAGTCTTTCAATCAGGAAACGGCGCAATTACTTAAAATAACAGTCGATGTGCAAATGATCCTATGTTTTCAGAGTATTTCAAGGAATCCAGCGGTCTCAAATAACAGACATCATAATGCAATGCTCATTAGAGAGCTTACTTAAAACCATATTGAGTTGTGCTATTCTTACACCCTTTAATTCAGAGAGCATTAAGGGCGTGGCTACTAAGGTCCCAAGCTGCAGCACTCTCCTGTTGAAACTCCAACCTCCACTACGCTCTTGAGTAACATTATAGAGAAGGAGAGCGGTTAAATACCTTTATCTCTTAAAGATTCTTCCAGTAATCCCATGATAATGCAACTGTCCTGTATCACATAGTACTGGAATTTGCGACGGGTCTAAATTGAAAATATTGCAAAGAAGAAGCCTGAAATTTTAAGGCTTTATTGTAGGCGCATATCTCTTAGGGACCCAAGGATCTTCTAAAATACGCCTCGTTCTCAAAATGAGGCTTCGTAGCTCTGTTGGTTAACATCTAACAAGAATCTTAGATTTTTTACCTTCCAATTTCATTTTTTTAGAATCCCACTTTTTTATTAATAATATTGCATGTAAATTATTATCATTAATAATTTACATGTTCATAATTTTTTCTAAGAAAGAGGACGTACAGTAGAAATCGGTGAAGGAAGTGTGACTTAGTCAAACGAAATCATTAAACGTTGCGCGAGCCTGAGCTGTCATGAAATATACTGCAGGAAGCGTGACACTTCACAAGCATCACTTTAAGTCTACTCAAAATATTTCCATAAAAGACCGCAGTATTTCTGAATTTACCTCTGTTGATGAATCGTTCGACTGAACGTGCTTCAAAACCCATTTCTCATCTAGCAGCGACGATAACGCTGCCGGACCGCACGGGGATGGAAACGCTCCCTGTTAAAGAAAGATTTCAGTATCAAGAGGTTGGAGATGAATCATCAGCGTAATGGCAAAATGCGATCAATTTGGCCACAATCGCGGAATAAACCTGTTCAGATCATTTCGTCACAGACATGTGATAGTTTCATCGGAAAGAATATTACTACTTAACACGATAAACATACCGTTCCCGCCTTTCCTTTCTCAATGTTTTTTTAAACTAATAAACCTACATTTGTTTTTCGAGGAAATATAACACATTAAACCACAAGGTAAGAGGGAAAGAAGGCAGGAAAAGTCGGATCAAAAATACGAGTGAGAAATTTGGGTTCGCGATTCTTGAAATCTGAGCAAAAAACGCGCGTATTCTAGGAAGACATCTATAACGACTTTGAACAAGGGCACATACAAAATACACAAGGCACTTCATCCTTACAAGCTGGTCATACAGGAAGCCATGACCGGACAGTGATAACATACCAAGTGTTCCATAATGACTGTAAGCATTCCTTCAGCAGCTTCTCTGACACGGAATGACACTGGTTTTAATTCTTTGTCACCTGAAAGACGCACGAACGTTACCTTGTAAGCAAAATAACTGGAAAGCGTTCGGAAAGCGAGTGAATTGAAGAAGCGCGCTCAACGCATTTCTCGTCACTGAAGACAATCTCTCGCATGATAATAGTGGCAGCGAACAACTGTCTCCCAGTTAGTTTAATCAATAGCCTTTTTATAACCAACAAAGTAAGACTGTAAAGATAGCAAAAATCATCCAAGCGTTTATTTTTCTCGAGGAACTACGGTAGAGATGTCCACTGTCATACCTTTCAGACGGGGAGCCACGTCCGTTCCAAGCTGAGGGTCCTAAGAGGAAGAAAATTAAGACAATTTGTCAAGACAGAGGTTGAACATTTCACACAAGAGAGAGACAAAGAAAAATCTGAATTTTCGACTTTTCTCGCTCTTTACGTCACTTGTCTTCCCATTCTTAGAACCAGCCTCAAAATTTCCCGCAAACGGGTTTGGTTCCGTTGTATCTCTTATAAGCTTGAGCTTAATATTTGTAACATTTTACTCACTCTTGAAATTTCGTTCGACTTGCTTCCTGAAATTCCAAGCTCTACCACTTCCATGACGACATGTAAACAGCCCTAGAATGAGATTAAAAATTAATGGGAAGGTATTATTTACACACGTATACACCAAGAAACATTTTACTGGAATACGGAAGTTCCTTACTTCAAAGTACTCCTTTGTTATTAACCTGCACTAACAACAATATTTCCTGACTTTATATTTGATTTATAGTGATACTGTCTTGTCAACCCAACAAAATACTTTTAGAACTCTGACTTGTTTTAACTCAGTGGTTCCATAGGATATCAGTTTGTTAAAGGGTGCTAAACACCACATCGATCAACCGGGTAACAGACTAGCAAATGATAACTACCGCAATGACTGACTGACCAAACTACTAACAAAGTGACACACTGACAGGCGAACTGACTGACTAATAAAGTGACTGAGACATTGACCGTCTGCAAGATTGACTGGCTGACTGACAGACTGACACACCGATTGACTAAAAGGATTGACTGACTGACGGACACACTGACACACTGATTGACTGAAAGAATGACTGACAGACTAACACACTGATTGACTGAAAGATTGACTGACTGACAGACAGACTGACCCACTGATTGACTGAAAGATTGACTGACCGACAGACAGACTGACACACTGATGGAGTGAAAGATTGACTGAAAAAATAACTGACTGACTAACTAACTGACTGCCTGTTCAACACTGATCGCAAACAGACATACAGACAAACTGACCCACGCGATGACGGACAGACGGATTATTGTTAAGTCAGTCATTACGTCTGTCAGTCTTATTACCTGGCTGTCTAAGAGCCATGGATGCGACATTATCCAAGACTGAAGGCAGCTGAAAGCGGCTACGATCATGGAGTGAAGATCGCGTGAGTGGTGTATGGCCTTCTTATTGGCTTGGTAAGTGATGTAATCACACAGCCAGTGGATTGTACTCTTGCACTCACCTTGATCTAAAAATGGAGCAAGCAAATCAAGACCAAGCTACAACTAAGAACTGGACTCACGGTAAAAAAAAATGACAAAAGACACCAGTCAGGCTTAAGCGATGATCAAAAGTCATCTAGTACAAGCAGATATCACGCCACACATATCTACCTGAGCGATACTGCACCCCAGATAAACAAATGAATAAATAAATAAAGTCATCTCTGAGGAAACAAGAGAGCGTAGGAAACAGGAGACAAGACCAAACAATTTAAAAGATCTATAGCTTGCGCAGCCAGGCCCTTATCACTAACGCCGTGGGATTGGAGACGAGTCGGAGATAGTTTTGCCGGGGGTCTAGTACCAGACCGCTCGCACACCTCCCGGCTTGCGTCGCTACAGGCCTCATACGCTCACGCTTATAATAAAAGCCTGCTCATAAGATCTTTTGACGGCAAAATAGGACAAAAACAAACAAATAAAAACGGTTAGTCTGGAGACAGTGACCACTGAGGAAATTAGGACGAGTTTGATTAATTGACTTTGCAGTACAACGAAAACATTTTGTTCGGTCATACTTGTTCAATCAAGATTGGTAAATATTGCTAAAGCTCTTCTCTTTTTCATAACGAAGTTTCAGTAAAACTCAGAAAAACACCTTAACTAATATAGAGCAGTATCAAAGACCTTAACCTTTGAAAATAACGCGAATACTTCAAACAGCCAGCAACACAACAAATTACTTACCCAGATGACCCATACTGAGCTTTGCTAAGCCTGACAGAAGCTCAAAGGCAGCCAAAGTGATGTGAACGTCAGTTTTCCAACGACTGCTTCTGATCACAACCAACTTGTTACACAGAAGGTGCGTCAACTGTACAAACAGACCTTGAACAGTTGAGAGGTCTGAAAAAAATTTATTCATTAAAATTAAAATTGAACTTCTGACACAAGCCTCGTGGGACGAAAAATGGAGTCCTCGCACCTCTGCCAGCTTAACAAAACGGTTCAACGTCGAGCATGCGCAGATGGATTTATTTTGGCCAATCGGGAGCAAATTCCTAACAAACAAATGCTGTCACGCAAATTTATGATAGGAAATTGACACTCCCACTGGAAGCAAAGATAAGCGGAAAACTTGAGACTTCCAGAACACAAAGTTTCTTGAACTACGGGTATTACGTTGAATTGCCATCTTGTTTTGAGCTTCAAAGAAAATATTATACGCAATTCTTATGGGGGTAGCTACTTTTTGCTGATGGGATAAAGGAGAGGGGGGGGTGGGGGGACGCTGTTTTCAGCAGGTCATCACTTCTTTTTAACGAACGGATTGATACTTCAAGACGAATTGATATTTCAGCAAACGCGTTACTATTCCTACACGCACCATAAGATTTGTTGAAAGGCTGACTGTACTGAATCCTGCTGCCACTGTCCACTTCACTCGTACTTCCTGTCTCAGACACTGAGCTGCTTCCAGTGCTTGCTCGGCGCCTGTTTTCCTGGGAGGCCTGTGGCCTTTCCACTCCATGACTTACCGAGTCCATCTTGGGGGAGGAGATCCCAAGGGATTCAGCTGTCTCACTGTCTTGAATTAGCAGAGACATTCCTGTGAATAGACAAATACATAGTTTAGTAAATATATAGATAAATGAATTTATGAGAGAGAAGTAAAGAAAGAGGGCCACATGTAGATAAAGTCTTTCTATGAACTATGATATTTGTTATCAATATCATCAATATCATCATTATCGTTATCATTATTAAAGTGCCTCTCGTCCTTGAGTCCACAGCGCTTACCGTTTAGCTAACGCAACTCTCAAAGATAATACAGTGTTGGGAAACCAATCATTGTTGCTACCATGAAGAAGAATGTTCGAAATTTCAGAAGTAGAATTTTTTTAACTGCTTGTCAAAGAGGTGACTTTAAATTCAAGTTTTCCTCCAGCTCCCTACTAGAAATTTAAAGAAAATAGTATCCTCCAGAATTTAAACTTTCCACTGTATTACAAACCTCCCAAAAGAATCTGAACATTGAATGAGTCCGATTCACACTGAAGAGCTTCTAGCAGCAGTCGAATGAGCCTTGGCTTCAAGGAGATAAATGTCAGGGACTGGTGTTCATCGTGCCCCTCCTGCCTAGCAGTGTGCTTCTTCCTCCATCCTGCTGTCATGTCTACAATAAGAACACAAGAACACATTGCAAAACAACTTATAACAAAACAAGTTAATTTCAAGACGTACACTGTGTCATACGTGGCCATTTTTAATGCAAAGTGAAGTATGATTTGTCAAATTTTGTGTAAGAACTCATGATAACAATTGGATTGGAACAATTTCAATTGAGTGTCTAAACTAATTAAAGATTGATTTGGTTTTGCGTCACTTTGCTATTCATATGATTGGTCCAGAAAACTCTGATAACTTTGCAGGTACCAATTTAACCTCCTGGGAGGAGAGGCACTGTGAAAGTAACAAAAGAATTATTTTTTCAAGAACAAAACACAATGACCTTTCCAGGTCTCAACACCAGACCTCTCAACACAGGTCCATTGCATTAAGCCATTACGTCCCCTCTTTCTGAGAAAATTCCCTAACTTTCTCAACTAGTCAGATTCAAAACTAAAAACCAAGCGTGACTTGGTAACTCGCATTTTCATTTTAGGCAATTTAATCATTTAACTCTCATGTGTGACCAAGACATCATTTCTCCTTACCAAATCAAAACAATATTAAACAGAAAAGTGATGAGAATAAAGAAAAATATCAGCTAGGAGATAATTAGTTTATTCAATACCAAATTCTCAGAACTAACATCATAGGAATTGTGTGGCAGACAGTAAGGAGAATTTCTAATGAGATCTTGGGAGTGAAAAGGTTAATTGTTTTAACTTGGGATTCTAATTGTTTCCTTTCAATATTTTCCTTTGCTCTGATTGGTTACTGTGATTACTGTGGTTTCATTTTACAACACTCAATAGAAATGCACTCACTCTATCAATCATTAATCATAATTTCTCATCTAACCTTTTATGTCAAGATCCTGAAAATGCAGCGGTAAGCATAGCATGGATAACAGGAGATGGATGGCAGCTCTTCGAAGCTCAGTAGTGGACACTTTACATCTGAGGGAATCAATGACAGAAAAGGAGAATATCTGAGATCAATTGACAATTAAAGTGGATAAGTTTCCAGAGAGACTGATGTGCTGCATTAATAATGTAAATTAGACATGAGAATTTCTAGTTTCATTCTGATGGAGGGCTAATGCTCAGAACATCAGCTTTAGATACTCTCAATGGTGGCCAATTTACATTTATCTCAGTTGATAACATCAAATTATCTGATACCAGGATTTTTACACAGTGTGTTTATCTTTTGACACAGTATTCAGGGTTTTCACAGAGAGACATGGTGGCAATGGTTAGTACGAAGAAACTAAAAGTTCTCTGCGTCTGAATATAACTAGGTCAGGAAGTTAAGTAACAATATGACAATAAGTATATTTATGTTTAGACTTTGGTTCACTTAATGAATTTTTATTACATTTATCTTCACTATAAAGCTAACTGACTGATCAAGTCACTGAAGGACAGAATAACTAATGGTCTGAAAGACTGACAGATTACTTGACTGTCTGAAGGACAGATGTACCGACACAAAGGCTACATGTAAATGACTGGCTCACTGACTGAAACTAAAGATGGGGCAAACTCTCTCTCTCAGTAATGACTGACAGGTTAACTGGAGGAAGCATGGGCTGTAAATCATGATACTAACTGGCTCACAAAAATTGTAACTGACTCAGGGGTTTCAATAGATGTCTAATGCTACCTGTGACCCCCCTTACCACTGTCTGTTTATCCTGTGAGCAAGCTCTTGTGTTTGGTTTTTGCTTTTGGTCCTCTTTCTGAGCACACCTGCCTTTTACACCATCAGTAGCCTTATATAGAAAAAGCTACAGAAACCACTTGCTGCAAACTGGCTTACTGATCAACAAAGATACTGGACTAGTGCACATAAACTGACTAACTGCTGTCTATCTGATGGGTTTCAATAACTAACTGCATACCTGTACAAGAAATCACATCTTGCTTCCAAAGTTAATGGTAGATTAAGTGTGGTGACCAAGCTTGTATACAACCCTTTGAGTTTCTGTTCATCTAACCAGGATTGATCACCTGATTTCACTGCCATCAATTCACTAATTATTTGTCCAAAAAAAAAGTTTTTTTTCATTGATATTGCTGTTATGTTTATAAGATCTGAGGAGCAAAACAATTAGAGAAACACATGCATTTTAAAACTTAGAACCAGTTAACACATCGAACTATTGGTGAAAATCTTAGAGAAAAACAAATTTTGTTTTTTCAGCAGCATTTTATCACAAGTTGCCATAGTGACATCTTAAACTCCCTAATATCAACCCTTTGAGTCCCAGTATTGACCAAGACAGAATATCTCCTTACACTATCAGTACAATATCAAGCAGACAAGTAATGAGAATAAAGAAAAATACAAATTAGGGGATTATTGGTTGATCCAATTCCAAATTCTCCAAACTAACATCGCAAGAACTGTGTGGCAGAAAATAAGGAGAATTACCAATGAAACCTTGAGAGTTAAAGGGTGAAGTGTCTAGATGAAGGATCAAGATTTCAGTTCAATGAATATACCCAGATTGTGCGACATTCGGACTAACAAGCTTATCAATGGACTGACAGAGACATACTGAGTGACTATTAATAAACTATTCAAGGCTTCTTTTTGGAATGAAGAGAGTATGTTTCTGTAGAAACTGTGGTGCTGTGTCTGTGAGGGGTAATACAAAATTTGATCTAGTGAGTCGTAGATTGGCCAAGCCAAGCTGCTAGTTTTGAGCCCTCTGGCCACATCAAATTGATTTGATTTAACAAAGGCCTGTTGCTCAAAACATCACCTTTTGAAACTCTTTATGGTGGTCAATTCACATCCTCAACTTAGTTGAAAAAGACAAATTTCTCATTTTTTTAATGAATGATTGACTGACTTGCTAATCAACTAAAACAATTATCCCTCATTTTTTATATCTGTTTGACTGCCTGTCTGTCTGTCTTTCTAACTGTCTAAATGTTATTGCAACTGACTGCTTGACTGACCAACTCCCTGACTGATTGACTGAAATATAACTGTCTCCTGCAATGCCAGATCAATCAATGTCAGTTTTAAAGCCCTCTAAGGGCTTAAGATTCCAAAATTTTAGTTCTAGCTTGCTAATCATACATGTTGGCAATAAAGGCATAGTGATATCAGCATTCATCTTTCAATTCAATCAGCTATAATTGTGTTGATCAGTGAATCTGATAACATGCCATTATGAGATGATGGTTGCTTTCTGCACTATGACTAAGAACCTGTGTTAAACTTAATTGTTCTACCTGATTTGGATGTCATTTCTTGGCAGCACAGTTTCAAGTGCTGTAATAAGGTGTGGTAACAACACTTGGACTCCCTGCAGATCCACTCTCAACAGATCAGCTGAGTTCAGTAAGATGCTACAGAGCACATGACCAGTGCACGACTAAAAGATATCATTGAAAAACAATATATCAATATAAAGTGCTACTCATAAGTACCAAAAATGGTTGTCAAATTTTCCTGAAGCAGTTGCTATTTTTTGTAATTAGATATCTGGTGGTGAAGATTAAAAAATTGATCTCTGATCAGAAACACCTGTGTTGAACCTAGAATCTTCTTACCTCTGAATATAACAATCCAATGGCCAAGGCTAAATAAAACCGAGAAAGGTAGACAGGGCGGACCTCTTGACCAGAACGATGGCTACAAAAGATGCGACACAGAGCACCATATGCTTCAGCTCTGCCTGGTTCAAATCTGCTGTCCATGGCTTGGCCACCCTTCTCAACACTATAAATTAAAAGTTAACCCTTCAACTTCAAGAAGTGATTACCATATGTCTTCTACCTAGAATATTCAAAGATTATCCATTACACTGGTAACGAGAATACTCAAATTTATCAGGTAGAACTTGTTATCTTGATTTATAGGTAACTACAAATTCTTGTAACTAATTTACAAGGAAAAGTGTTGTAGATAGAGGGGAGAATTAATAATTAGATTTCGGGAGTTTAAGAGTGAATAAAGATACAATAAGTGTAATTTCATTGTAGAAATTTTATTTAAAAATGTGATTTTCTGCAGATGTTGAATTTTTCTAAATTTTCAGATACAAGTCACGAACCCTGTTTTGATCCCTCCTGCTGTGTCAGCTTGACCAGAATTTGTTATAAACCCATCATATATCTTTCCAAGAGCCTTGAAATTTGCTGCCATGTCCAGTTTTGCAAAAACAGCCTCAAAGAGCCATGCTCCAAACAAATGGAGCACACTATCTCCTGATGGTTTGTGAGCATCAGGTTTGAATGAAGGAGAGAATAACAGAGAGGAGGAGGACGGAACACTCGCTAACTCTGAGTGGAACGTCTCAAAATGTGGCAGACTACTGGATGATGTACCACTACTTGGTCTTGATGGCAGGGTTTGAGATCTTGATGCTAAACCAGTAGTATCACTCAAACCTAAAGCCACACCAATACTCAAGGCTTTCTGTTCACGTTTCTTGGTAGTTGGCAGAGTTGCAGTTTTTGTTGGAGCTGGGATTGGTATGTGTTTCACTGGCTCATCCTGAGTTGTTGTGATGGTGAGAAAGGCATTTACAAGGACTGCTACTCCTTTCATTGCTTGTAAGAAGTTCTGTGGAAGTGCCTTCAAACAAGGATGAGAGGAAGGTGTAATCACTTCCTCACTTGACAAAGCAAACTCCTTAAATCTGGGAGTATCACTGATTATCTCTTTCTTGCAAAGATCCACAGGGTTACCAATTATGTGAAGTATCCGGAACCAGCACTGAATGAGGCATTCATCGCCTAAATTGACTGGCAGTTGGACATCACTCTTCCTGTGGGGTAGAGTAGGAAGGGGAAATCTAGGACCATACATGTACTGTATGACTCTTCTGGTGAGAGCAAGTGCTGTCCTACTCCAGTGGTTAATCATCGCACTATGATGACGCCATGATGTGCAAAGCTCATGCAGAGTTTTCCACATTGACGGCGTTGGGAAATGGTGACAGCTGGCATACAACCACACTTCCAGCAAAACACTGATCAGCTTCTCACACAAGAGTTCTGCAAGACCTCCTGTTCTGTTTGGTGGTGACAAGAGCATGTCATTAATTATCATCAAGGACCTGAGCAAGGTTTCCCATGTTAGCGGCGACATTCTTGCCTCTGAAGCCGTGGCTTGAATTGCTTGCAGCACTCTGATACATAACGAAACTTGTAAAGCTAGATTACCCTCTTCTCGCAGGACGAAAAGGTTACGAAAATGCTGAAAGATCTCTTTTGCGTACTTATCTGGCGCTTTCAGCAACGGTTCGGGAATGCCTTTCTTGGGATTTGTAAGCATCGACAACCAGTCTAAGTAAATGTTGACACAACCCTTAACAATTTCGCCATCGCTTTCCGTCATTTGAAGCGTGAGTCCATAACAAAACACTTCCATGACCCAGTCAAACTGTTTCTCAGTATTCAGAGTCGTGTAATCTTGATTCCCCGGTTGTGTCAGAGTTTTCACTACTGTGTGGACAACTTCGCTTCCAACACTAGGAGGAAAACTTTTCAGAACACTCCTGTTGTTACGATCGCGCTGTAGCGTGTTTCGAAGAGAAACCCATTCAGAATACATGGTGAACAACTGCAAGATAAGAGCAAAACGCGAATGTCAGCTTCAAGTATGAAATCTAAAGGATTTGCGATTTCTTTCCTTGGTCTGATTGTTATTGTATTTCTAACCACAAAAGTTTTCGCCTGACATGAAAGAAATCTCAGTGAGCACATTTTATTACTGTACTCACCGATGACAGGAATTGGCGTCTACCTACGAAGTAAAAGGCTGCTCTTTATAGAAAAAGAAAGGCGCAACGTAAATATCACTCGCTAAGCTGAGCATTCTTCGCCATCTTGTTTTCTTTAGGGAATGTCCGCTGAATTTCATAACGTGACATAAAAATATCACGCAATACTTGTACTTTCCATATCGACTTGTCTAATAAGTATGCAAATGAAGACATCTCTAAAATACTTAGTCTAACGTTTCATTCAGAATTCAAATATCAACTGAGCTGATAACGTAAAATTGGCCAACGTAAAGAGTTTCAAAGCTGACGTTTTAAGCGTCAGCCTTTGGTTAGAGCGAAAAGGTAATTTATTCTGACTCACTTTTTCTCCTTTTAAAAGTGTAAGTTATTTTACAAGTTATTTTTGAGGGAAAAGCATCTAAAAGTTGTCAGATGCAAGATCAATCTTCAGCCGTTTTTGTTTTGTTTTTTTTTTTTTGCCTCCTTCAGTAATAATTCGTTTTCCCAACTTTATTTTTTTTGGTTTTGTTTTGTTCGTTGTTTTAGTCTTACTTTTGCTTGTTTGTTTTACTTCTTTGTTTTCGTTGCTTTGTATTTTTGAAAACAAAGCAACAATCCCGCTCGAATGAGTACAGGCAGCCCGGCCCGTCATTGATAAAAATAGACCCCAACCCCCATCCACACCCCCTCTCAATTCCATACCAAAGTCGATCTCGGATTTGGATAACTGGTCGACGGATTTCATCCTTGGTGGCCCAAGTCCAGAGGGCGTGAACTGTAGGGGAGACGAGAAACAATTGAGAAGAAGTGATAGAGTAAGGATTTTAGTGGCCAAGTTAGTAGAAAATGGCTTTCATTTCTTTTACGCGGTGACATAAAATACAAGTGCAGAATATTTTACACAATCTTTATTGCTGTCTACGAACGAAGCATACACATTAGGGGATGAAACTTTTGCGTCGTTGACCAGAAACAACAAAATTTCATTACTTCAATGAATTAACGCTATTAATCTTTACCATTCCTTTTTTTTTTCTTCTTCTTTCGGCTTCTTACTTCTCAAGGAAAAATTGTAACTCCAAGACTCACATAAAAATGAAATGTGGTTAGCAAGTAGGTGTATGTATGTTTGTCTTTTTTCTTCTTCTTTTCCTTGACCTCATCAAGTCCGGATAAAATAAACATGACTTAAAGTATGCTCTTCACCACTACAACCACTGAAAATGTTAAACGAAATAGAGCCAGACGGAATCTTAACGACATTAAAATAAGAGATGGGCGTGAACCTTGAATATTCAGCAAAATTAAGAAAACTGACAAACATGCTAGTATTCTGAATTGAGATACAATTTCGATGGTTGTGTAATATAAATCCCAATGGATTAAAATGGATTTCAAATACGTCACTCTAGGAAAGCTATCAATCTTAAGATCCCACATCATCCAATATTGCTAGACGGTGTCGCATAATATCAGTGTTGAACTAATTGGCCAAGTGTGACCTTTTGGCGATTACTAATACAGTCGTTTCACAATAGTCGTGATTGTCAAAAAAATTATGCAGAGCAAAATCAATACTCTACTCCTTCAACTTCTCCTTCATTATCGATTGCGTTGTATCTGACCCAATCCCTAGCGATCGGGGCATTGAGCATTTCATCAGTGAATCCAAAAGCATCGCACAACGCAAGGGCCTGTGGTGCTACTTCACGACACAGGTCAGCGGTCACCTTCCCCACTTCTGCCCCAGTTTCCGCAGACATCAGCCCCGACGTGGCAAAATAGCCGAGATCTCTCTTAATGACTGTCATCTGGTAGAGATGATGAAGTTTCTTTAGAACTGGCTGCAGACCAGGGTCAGCTTTATCAAGAGCTACACCAAAACATTCACTGATGAGCCGTTCACCATAAGAACGTGCAGCAGCTTGGACAAGATCCTGTTCCTGGAACATCCAGGTGTCAAACCTTCCTTCCTTCCCAGCCTTCATCATCTTCTTCCACAGAGATGTGAACAGTCTGTTCTCACGAGACTTCAACAGGGCCTGAAGGTACGTGCGGTCACTCAGGTCAGCGCCATCACTTGCTGTACCTTGATCTTTCACTGGTTTAAAAACCATCAGCCTTTCAGTGGCAACCTTCTGCATCAAGACCGAGTTGTCACCTTCAGCTGTCATACAAGCATGTGACAGGGCCAAATCAATGCCAAATTTATTGCAGGACAGATAGCCTTGTCCTCCACACCTCTCGCGGCAAGTGGCACCTGTTTCAGATACATGCCAACCAGCAATGGCCTTGATAACACAGCACATGGTCACTACATCTGCATGGTCAGATCCATCTGTAGCCTATGAAGGAAATTTCCATGACATTTTTAGCGTTACTTGGCAAATAGCCCTTTCCTTCAAGACAACATTCATAAAATCTTCCAGACTTCTCTCAAAATAAAATTTCATTTCTCCGAGAACACCTGTCTTCAGTGAAATAGAAAAATGCTCCTTCTACTTTACCTGGGAGGCCCAGCAATCCTTGATGTAATGCAATGCAAAATCAATGGCATAAGTGATAGCCAGTAGAGGCATCAGAGCATTCTGTTGGAGCTGATACTTGAGAATAGGTGTGTCAGATTTGCCTTCCGGACCCACTGTCAGACGAGTTGCTGAGTAGCGAAGAGCAATGGCAAGACAAGCTTTTGCAGCACCTGTTAAATCAAAATGGATAAACATGAAGCAAGGGGTCAGTCTGCATATATAGCAAAGCCCATAATCTCTAAAAACTATTCACCATTTCTGTAATGTAGATATCTCTGCCCCAAATCAAACCACAATAAGACATGCAAATGGTTTTCCAAGTAGTATTTAACTATTGGGCTAATTAACGAGTCAATTCAAAATATAATTGTATTTGGAGCCTGTTTTGGTATACATTTTGAATATTGCACACAGTAGGTTCTTCAAGCACAAAAATTTATGTAATTATTTCTCAAGGACTCTAACTCGTTAACCCTTTTGCAACATCTCATCAGTAATTATCCTTGCTATCTACAATACAATTCTTAAGATGTTAATTCTGGGAATTTGGTATCTGATCACCTGAAAAAATCCTAATTGGTATTTTTTTTTATTCTAACCACTTGTCTGCTTGATATTGTAAGGAGATATTCTGTCTTGGTCACTCGAGGGAGTTAAAAAGTCAAGTTGAGCAAGAGTTCAGGAGAATTTAACAATGACCCAAATTTAGCTCCCAGTACAACTTTCGCAAGCCTCCCATCTCCAATTAGCCTTTATAACCCCCTTCCCACCCCCAACATTTACAGATCTGGCCCCAGTGGTATGAAGGTTGGATAATGTAATCCACTGGATAAACTCAAACCAATGGATAACACCATACATTTTGTTGTCACTTATCTGCCAGATTGCTATTTATCTGTTAGATAGCATTATCCACCCTTTCTACAACTGGGCCCTAAAGTAAGGTAATTCATTCTCCTGGGTGACAAGCACACAGGTATCCATTATATGAAGTGTACACAACTTGTACCTTGGGCCATGCTTGCTATACATAAACGCCCAGAGAGAAGTTGGTCTGCCACTGCCAGAAAACGATTTCGGATGCTGCCTTTTATTTTTGTTGTGTACTTTCCATCCTCTGCAACATCAGAGGACAAGTTGAGCAGGTTTTCTCTGGGTACACGGACATTGTCAAAGTAGAACTTAGCATTGTCCACTCCATTCAAACCCATTTTATGTCCCATGTCATGAATCTGAACTCCAGGCATCACATTCAGGTCCTTATCCCGAATGGGAACCAGTACACCATGGATACCTGAAATAAGAGAGGTAACCATCTTTAATTTCATAGCTACCATGGCATCCAATAGATATCTCCAAAATCTTTCCATGACACCCTCAGGTAAATGTGCTATGATGACCCTCATGGAAAATATTTGATGATGGTCATGTTCCCAGAAATTAAATATGGTGCATGTACAAATGTATCAATATGAGAACAGACCTCTTGACTGGCCTTTCTCAAAGCTGTTTGAGTGTGATAGATATAAAATAGAGTATGGAAAAACGTTTAGTTATCCAGAGGTTGTTCTATTCAACAAATTCTAAAGAAGGAAGGCGAGAAGATAGGAGATAAGGGAGGGGGGAAAGGAGGGAGGAAAGGAGGCAAGGGAGTAGGGGAGGAAGGGAGGAAGGAAGGAGGGTGAAAGGGAGGCAAGGAAGAGGGAAGGAGGCTGGAAAGGAGGTGAGGAGGGGGGAAGGAGGGTGGAAAGGAAGTAAGGAGGAGGGAAAGAGGGTGGAAAGGAAGTAAGGAGGGGGGAAGGAGGGTGGAAAGGAAGTAAGGAGGAGGGAAAGAGGGTGGAAAGGAAGTAAGGAGGGGGAAGGAGGGTGAAAGGGAGGCAAGGAGGAGGGAAGGAGGGCGGAAAGGAGGTAAGGAGGGGGGAAGGAGGGTGAAAGGGAGGCAAGGAGGAGGGAAGGAGGGTGGAGAGGAGGCGAGGAGGAAGGAAGGAAGATGGAAAGGAGGTGAGGAGGAGGGAAGGAGGGTGAAAGGGAGGTGAGGAGGGAGGAAGAAGGGTGGAAGAAAAGTAAGAGGAAGAAAGGAGGAAGGTAAGGAGGAAGGAAGGAGGGTGGAAATGGAAGATGAAGAAGTAAGGAAGGAAGGAAGGAAAGAAGGGAGGAGGGTGAAAGGGAAGTAAGGAGTTTGGAAAGGAAGGTAAGGGTGGAAGGAAGGAGGGAGGAAGGGAGGTAAGGAGGAAGGACAAGAGTGAGGGTTGAGGGAAGAAGGAGGTAAAAAGAGACATAAAAAAATTGAAGAAAAGAGAGGAAGAAACAGACAGAGGAACCAACTGACAGGTGTATCACATAACTTGTTAACCCTGGAGTAAAATAGCCACCTTGATTAACACCATCAATATACAGTTGTGAGAAGACAACAACATGATGGGCATGACAAGCACCATTGGTGATCCAATATTTCTGTGCCAAAGGAGTTGGTGTGTTGACAATGAACTCCTCTGTCTCCTTGTCATAGGTGGCTGTTGTTTCCATCTGTACTGCATTGTTTCCATAGCCAAGTTCTGTCAGACCAAAGCAGCCCACATCCTCCAGTGTGTCAATACCCTAAATTTGATTTACAAGAACATTTCTAATCATACTTTACATAAGAGGAGCAGGTGAAGCCATTACCCAAGTTAATTTCCCTTTCCTGATTCTTTAGGGTTTTTTTATTTATTTCCCTTTATGCGCTTACTATGTAAGATAGGAATTGCCAATGAAGGCTTAAAGAGGAGAGCAGGCTTGATTTTGGGGACCCAAGTGATCAGCCAAACTGTAACCTTTCACGCCCTGACATCAAAATGCATATTCTCCATTCTGCTCTCCGTACATCTCCTTAGGTACTGACATAAAGAACTTGTTTAGCAACCAAGAACTCATTGGTTGGAGACCATTTCCTTTATTCTCATGACCTTAATGTGTAATTGAAGGATGATATTGTAAGGAGAAATGAGAGGCTGGTCTCTCTGAGGGGTTAAAGAGTTAAGAAAAACTCTGAAACAGTCTTATAATTTTGGATTTGACTGGAGTGGGGAGCTGATTAGTGGTGAAGTTCTCCTCACAAATAGACACGTCTGGTCCCCTTGTTTGATTGTGGAAAACAACCTTCATGTTTACTTACAAGAAGTACCTGTGAAGCTTTGTATGTGAAATGATTTATCAAAAACATGAAACTGCATGCAGCAATTACCTTAAGCTTAGCAAGATTTCTTCACAACCCAATATCAATTATGTATACAGTTCTTCGATAATTAAAGTAAACAACAGTGAAAACAGTAGATTGCCTTTGGGATTACGGCCAATTGTATTGGGGTTATACGGAAATCTTCCCATTACCTTTAACAGCTTGTCATGGTGTCTCTCTGTCCCCAACTTCAACACAGTACCACCAAACAAGTTAAACTGGACCGTCATTTTGGTAGTCATTGCAGCATCCACCACGGCGGCCAGCTCGTGGGCTGCGAAGATCCACAGAGGGTTGTTCCTGAAGTCAAGCACAGATATAAATCCTTGATCGCAGAGTTTCTTCAGTCTTTTCAGGGCCAATTCCCTTTCTTCGTCGATAGAAATGTTGTATTTTGGGGTCATCAGCGGATCTTCTGAGAGAATTTTACGAAACTTCGCTCTTTTCTCTTGGTTGTCGTGATCCAGAAGGAATGTCATTTGCGACACATCAAACGATGCTTTTCCCCATTCATCTCTCAGTTTATATGGATCTAGCTCCAACTCATCTTGTAGTTTCGGAGAATCCAGCTGTGCTGAGGCTGCAGATAGCGAAAAGCTACGAGTATTGTGAAAGTTGGGACGATATTGAGACTGTTTGTTTTGAGCCTCACTACTCGACCGAATGCTCTGCACACAGAGAGCTCTTCGAAGAGAAACTGTAGCAAGGGTACGGTTAAATCCTCTCGCGACAAGTGCACTTGCTGAAAGCATGACAAAACTTGATAGAGCTGACACTCTGAAAACTTTTCTTCACAGGTAACTGAAGGCCGTAGGACTTTGGTCGTTGTTATCGACGTGACACTTTTTACAGTATGGCATACACAAAGTAATCACTGACACAAAATGGAGATCAGCGGTTGCTTTCACTAAACGATTTTGCATTCATGTATTTACAATAAAGTATATCTAGGGTTTCGTCGTTCCTTCCCACTCGTCATGGAAAAGTTAATCAAATTTTAATACCGTAAAAGAATAAAAGAATCGAAACATGTTGTTTTAATGCTTTTTTTTAATTTCATTTCAGCAACAGGTCCCGAGAACAAATCCACAAAAGAAAGAAAATCCCCCACGAAAGCAGCTCTGCACTGAACTACATTAAAGCTTCTGATCAGTCCTTCCTGAGTCTGAACAGGCCTAGCGTATTCCTGAAATTGAATAAGAAAGAATTTTAACGCTGTGCGACTGAATAAAACAGACGATTGTGTTAACCTTTATTAACCCTAAGAGTGATTAGCAACTATATTCTCCTATCAGTACACCCCTAAAACAAACATTGAGTTCATGAGAATAAAGACCATGATGACTACGAAGTAAGGAAGCTCTTGTTTTTTAAACAAATTCTCTTTGTCAGTACCATAGGAAATGTCTAGAGAACAGTGTGGAGAACTGATGTTAGGGTGTAAAGGGTTAATTATACCCTCGAATTGTGCTTCCAAATCTCCATGAAAATTTGCATGGATGTAGTTTTAGTTTGTTTCGAACCTTCTTAATCATCGAAACTGCTGTTTTTCACCAGGTAGAGCAGACGTAGTTTTTTTTTGTTCCTGGACGGAGATCCAGAAAATTTAGAAAGAGAGGGCCTTGGGTGAACAGGACCAGGATGTAACTTATTATCGTGTCCAGTGTTCCTCGTCATTTCATTTCTTCCCACTAAAAACTATCTAATGCGACGAAAGACAATTAACTTTTTTTTGTACCGTTAAGCTGAAATAAACTTCACTCATCAAGTCAAAACCACCACATTTATAATGACAGAAAAATGGACTTAAAACGCCTTTTTTTCTTCAAGGCGACAGTTTACAAAGCCACGAACTGAGTGGCACATCACTCCCGCAATGCATTTTTTTTTTGTCTGAAATGCACAGTCACGTAAAATCAAACTGAATACCTTAAAACAAGTAAACCACCAAAACGTCAGCAACTCCAACGCTGTCTGCAGCAATAAAAACAAAAGGTTTGATCAACCTGGTTACAAAAATTTATTAAACTTAAGTGTTGAAGGCAGTAGATTCTATGAATATATTACACTTCATCTCGATAAAGGTAAGACATGTTAAAAGATACAAATATTTGTTATATAAACTGCTGTGTTTTACAAAGATTTCCAGCCCTGAGAAAAACCGTAACTGCACACGTGTAAAATTGTGATAATTTTTTTACGTGTGTTTCATATCGCCAATCAGTTGGTGCTAACGTGTCACTCGCCTTTTGCGCCAGTCCATTAGGTTGACGAATGAATGTCAAAGCGTTTACCATTCTCAATCCAAAGTCATTTTTCGAAATTTTCTCGGATATATGGCCTACATTATTGATACGAAAAAAAAAGAACACATGGTCGTGATGTTTGTAGATATGGCCGGAATTTCTCTTCTCGTGTTCAACTCGATATCGCACGAGTGAGCGCGGCGAACGGGTGAAGGTAAACGCTCTAAGAGAAATTCCATATCTTCGCTTGCCCGTATATTATTCTCTTTTCGACAGCCAGAAACTGCTTTAATTTGGTGAGTTGCAGGCGTAAAAGAGACAAGTTTAAGGGAGGGGAGACTCAGGAGAGATTTCTTTTAATTCCACTCGGCACATTTCTACTGATTGTAATCCACCCCCACCCCTCCATGGTAGATGGTAGACTTGCTGTATTGGTTCCAGTTGGTGTATCCTGACAATTTGCTGTACAGGATGACGTTTTTGCGAGGAAGGAAACGTGTCTCCCATTTGCAGTAGTGGGAAGTGATACCCATCCATCCGGCATCTTTGGAACAACCACCATAATTCTTGTTGATGAAGAAGTTACGATTGTCACGCGACAGGCCGGAAATAGAAAAGACGTTCTTTGACTCGGATTTCATGTCTCTCCAGGAGCTGTCAATCAGTTTGCTGGCCGAGAACCAGTTCAAGATGTTTGTTCTCTGTGCATTGAAGTTCAATTCCTTGACTAGCTGCCCTCCGGTATAAAGAGCAACTCTCGCCTGATAGGAAGAAAGAGAAAAGAAAAAAGAAAAGTAATTATTTTTACCAGTTTGGCAACAGCAAAGGAATGGATGGGTGCGTAAAAATGACAACAAGGAACCTTCATTTGCTTCAGATATGCGACAGTTTTATCCACGTAATTGACGAGCGTTTCTATGGTGACCATTTTTGACTGACTTGACACTTCCCGCCCAGACTTATGATTAAAATTATTTTTGCCCGAGGGCAAATTTAAATAAATAATATCATTTAAAATTTTGAATAATTAACCGTTCGACTAAACAGGTTAAATGAGATGGTAAATTAGGAGCTCGGTGAAGAATTAGAGAAAGATGTCTTTTCCGTCTTGTCTCCAGAGTGAGACAAAAAATGGCCATATGTTCTCTCTATAGAGCGCTGAATCGGAAGATTTAAAGTTCGATTCTTGATAGGGACTCGGTGTTTTTTCCTTTATCCCACGCTCGTGACACGACGACCGCATCTTTCTCGAATTACCCTTTGTTTGAAAGTAATGATTCATTTTAACTTTTCCTTTTCATATTCAAATTACCTCTGACGCCCCAAAGTCACTCCATTTCAAAACTATTCTGTTCTTGTAGTGATCCTTGTGCTTATTCGTGACGTCAAGTGCAGCCATGTTTTTCTCAGAAGATGTTCGAGGCGAGACGTAGGTAGGATACACTTTCTTATCGACTCCACTTACAGCTTTGAAAACCATAGTCCAACCTTTAAACCAAAAATGGATTTCTTTAACAATTTTAAAGAGAAAAAAATCCTTTGTAAAGATAGGTAATCGGAGCAGAGTTCGAAGCTCTAAGCAGCACTTCGAATTGGCGAGATCCACATGCTTTCAAACTTTTCATTTTCGGTGCAAGAATTCGCCAAAAATTTTAGAAAATATCCTTCCTCTTCACATTTCTTCCATCCTTAATACCTCCCTCACTCGTCATGGAACTGCCACGTGAGAAAAGATTGATCTCCTTTTGCAATACCTTAACCTAATTTCCCAACCCTGGTTAATCTTTTACAGATCCTTTCAATAGAAAATATGGTTTGGTGCAAGTTTCGCCAAGCATTGTTTTGTAAAGTTTGTGTCTAGTACTTACCTCCAGCAGCCATGTCACAGTAAACTGGGAAGGCGTTTTTGAAGTCTATTGATAAAAGGAGAACAGGGAATAACAATTAGTATTAAGAGAGAAAGCCATCTACATGCCAAGGCCCTCGGGATCAACATTCACTGTGGGCTTTTATAACGTAAACATCGCGCACTTGGTTCTATTAAAACCATGCTCAGCAGTCCGACGTAAACAGGCTCAGGAATGTTAGGGGCCGAAACTTCAGGATGCTCATTTCTTAAAGTTTCTATTCGTTACGCCACGACCTTAAGACAAACAAGATATACTATAAGAGGATTCTAGCCTTAGACCAAAAGATGATGTATGGCTCATTGCAAAGTCTGACGAGACTTCAGGATTGGTTAAAATTTTTGCGCGACAAAAGATTTTCCGAGTTACCATTGATTCTTAAACCGTTCACATTTCCGCTTTGTAACGTCTTTTTAAAATCAACAGCAGAGCTTAAAATTTCCATCTTCCATGCTGTGATATACTTTTACTTAGTTCTGGATAAGCTAGTAGGATAGCATTAAGGAAATAATCCGCGCCGTTTTCTAAGCTAATTGTTTTTATGAGGAAAGTACACCAATAAATCTCAATAATGTAAACCTACCACTCAAAGTGATCCAGTAAATTCCGTTGGCTGCGTCTTTTAAGCTGGTCTTAATTTCTTTACATGAAAAACCTGGGTATCTCCTGGAGCCCAAAGAGGATTCTTCGTACTGCAAGGCTTTCCACTCTTTACCATCGCATACGAATATTTTTCCGGTAGTAAACTTCATCTGCCCGGCCTTGCTGGAGTCGCAGTCGAGGTTGATCACTTTGTAATATGTTTCACCGCAACCAAAAGACGACGCGATCATGCAACATATTGAAACGCTCAGTAAAATGCTCAAACCGACAAGATATCCCATTTGCAGCCAGTCTTTAGGTTAACAATGAACCCACACGATTCAGTCAATATTTTTTAAAAATTATTTCACAGGTGAGGTGGTAAAGAGGGGTTAAAAAAACTCGCGGTTTTTTCGTGTTTTGGATCATCCATAATTAGCATCTGACATCACTTCCGCTGACGAACACCGCTTGAACTCGCCCCTGACAAGATTTGGAATGACGATAACTAGTTACGGTGACTTCCATTTTTCTTTTCGTTTTTCAACATCTTCGTGGAGTTAAGTCTGTTGTGGTTTAATGTAAGCAATAATAAATGCATGTTTGATTCACTACCGTTCATTTGCATCTGTGAGAATAGAAGTGAATTGCTTAGAACTTTGGTGTAGGAGTCGGTTTGAATGATTTACGATTGAGTACAAATGGCCAACAGTCGGTGCATCACCACAAGAGAAAGACACGTCAATGCAGAGTACAGTATTTATGGCAGGATGGTTGTTGACTTACAGCTGAGCTGTTCTTGAATACTCAGTTTATTGACCGGCTGCGTAGTGCGCCGGATTGCAAGTGGCAAGTTTGATTGAGTCTGAAAGGTTGATCTTCATCGATGTCATCGGTAAAAGAAATTGTTTCTTAAGTGAGAGCATACACGAATAATTTTCGACTTTTTGATTAAGAAATGTTATGAATTGGCACCAATAGAGCGTTAAAAAAGTCAGGTAAATTCTCATAATATTTAGTTGCTGTCACACTCCGATGGGTTCGCAGTTAGAGTTTGTTTTTAAGCATGTTATGGAGTTACCTCATGATTCTTTGTTTCTACAATTATATATAATTTGTTCATACGGTTCTCGCCGAAACGCACCAGAGCTCAGCTCGAGGTCTTAACATTTCGAACCTATAGCAGCGAGTTGTGCTCAGAAAAAACTAACTACGGACTTACTTTCCACAAGTATCAATATAGTTGGCATAGCATAATGTTATCATGTATAGCTCAGTGCACTTTTGCATAATTTGTCGTTGCCCAACTAAGTGACCTAGAGTTTCAAGATTATGCGATATCTGGGCGGGCATCAAAACAGGGCAAAAATTTGAACATAGCTTCATCCAGTGCTTGATGTTACAAAAAGTGAAGGAGACATACTGAAAATGTACTTTGAGAGATTATAATTCTATAATCTCTTTCGTACATACGTTCACTAAATGATTCATTTGATTGAAAGTGATTGCTGCCCTCAGGAAATAAAGACTGACCAGTCCCTTAAGGCCAGCGATTTTCATTTAGAACTGTTTGTCGAAAACTTCGTTACCAGGTTGAAAAGAAGAAAAGCGTCACAATAGCGTTGCAATTGATTTATTTGCTTTCCACGGTCAACATTTCTAAAGAATCACACAGCATGAAAGAATAACATTCGCTCTGTGCGCATAATATAAGCTTAACGATAGCATCATCCCTAATCCCTGCCCCCCCCCTCCTCCCTGCTCTTTTCTATCCCTGCAACACTAAAGCCAGCAAAAATGTTCCCGTCGACGCTTTGTTCTCTGTTGAGGCCTTCATTGGTCAGACGGGTGCAGTGGCTCTCTGAAACTGAATGAAATGACTTGCTGTTAATGTTGCTTATCTGTACCTGTTCAAGTGAGCCATTGTGGCATTTTCATGTAGTATGTTATCCATACTACTATGCTGCGGTGCGCTTTTAACCCAAAAATTTTCCAGATGCTCCCAATTTTGGGCCAGATCACAACAACAGGAGCTACGGTCCCAATTGTTTTCGAGTAGCAGAGGTTCTTTAACGACCCCTGCTAGCAAGCAAAGAGAAGATGCAGGATACGGGGCCTACGATTTTTCGTCCTTATCCGAGAAGACTAGAACGAGGGTCCCTATAGGGCTAGCCGTTATCCGTAAAACGGCCGACAAAATTTGCCATTAGGCGTAAAGATTGAGAAATCATTACCGTTAGTTGTAAAAAAGTTAGCCGTAAATATTTTTCTTTTATTCACAAGTGGAAGCAAGTTAACCGTTAGCCGTAAAATTGCCAAATTTTAACCGTAACCGTAAAAGTCATCACGCCATCAGGACCTTTAGAATGTCTAAGCATTTGCAGTTTTCATGGCAAAGGCTGCACATTCTCCTCGGTTATTTAAAGACCCTCAGTGTTGGACCGGTTCATGCCAAATGAAATGATTGTCCTTGCGATTTCAAGTTGTCTTGACAACTCTTACGTAAGTAGTATATCATAATACCAAGAAGTGATATGTATTGACCTGAGCTCCACACGACTGTTGATCGAGTTCTCTCTTATGATCTACCTCACGACGCATGCATATAACTCCTTCACCCCTGAGAGTGTCTAACATCTTATTTCTCCCTCCAATATCACCCCTGAATCACACATTAAGGCCACGAGAATCAAGGAAATGATCACCAACTAAAGAAGTTCTTGATTGTTAAACAAATTCTCCTTGTCAGCACCTTAAGAGATGTATGATGAACAGTATGGAGAATATGCATACTGATATTCGGGTGTGAAGGGTTAACAAATGGATTTCACGTTTCCGTGTGCCTGTTCAGTAATACATCACAGAGGACGTCAAAATGTTGTACCGACCTAAGTTTGCCGTGGGAACATTTGTAAATCATATTTTTCTTAACGAGATCCAGTCATCATAAAAAATACCTTAACGCAGATAAACCACCAACACATCAGCTTCTGCGACATTCCCTGCAATTAAATCAATAAATGGAAATAGTAAATGAAACACAATGTGGTGGACAATAAAGGGCAAATGCTCAACCTGCTTCCCCTCTCTCCACCTCCGATTGATAAGCGCATTACTAATCAGGTTCTCTGGGCTAGAGGGCTGACGCCTTACCGTAGTGGTTCCAGTTGGTGTATCCCTGCAGTTTGCTATAGATGATGACATTTTGTCGAGGATTGAAGCGCCTCTCCCAGTCGCAGTCCTGACCCGTGATTGTCATCCATCCGGCATCCTTTGGACATCCGCCGTAGTTTCTGTTGATGAAGAAGTTGCGATTGTGCAGCCCAGGAATAGAAAATACGTTCTTTGGTTGGGATTTCATGTCATTCCAGGAGCTGTCGATCAGTCTGGGAGTTGCGAACCAATTCAATTTGTCTGATCCTCTCGCGTTTAACTTTACTTCCTTCACGATTTTTCCTCCAGTATATAGGACAACTCTTGCCTGTTTTAAAGCAGAACATTTATTAGCAGGTGAAGGGGATCGGAGCGGTAAGGCCTCCTCAAACACGTAGAATGTAAAGGAACTTTCCTGAATCACATTTATCAAAATTACAATGTCAAAATTTCGTTTCCAATCAACAGTTCACCCTCGTTAAAGCCATTACTTAGTTAAAACAGTTTTCGTTTGAGTTAAGCGCGTTAGATGACGAGAGCAGTCCAATAAATGAGGTATTATGATCAAACTGTCCTATCAATGCTCAAATATATCAACATACACTGTTTGACCAATCACACGCGAGAATTTTGCGATCATTTTGACTAGGGTAGTCACGTTATGGTCCAATTACCTCAGAAGCGTGGAAGTCAGCCCAGTTCAACACTATTCTGTTCTTGTAATGGTCTTTGTGTTTGTTCGTGACGTCGAGAGCGGCCATAACTTTCTCAGAGGATGTGTGAGGCGAGTTGAAAGTAGGATACACTTTTTTATGGATTCCACTAACAGCTTTAAACACCATGGTCCAGCCTATCAATTCAAAATCAAAACAAGCATTTAAAAACTATTTTATTGCAGGCGCAGCTGTTTCAAAATGGGTGATAATTTTACCAAAAAGAAGGTTACACCTATAAACTCCAAGGTCGGGCAGGAAACATTCCTTACCCATAACAAATATGATACACATGTGAAATATGCCATAACAAAATGATCACATGTAGCAGTTACAGGACGGGTTCTAAGACGACAATACCAAAATTCTCCATACCCGTCCCATCTGCCTTTATTTAAAAAAAATTCATGAAGCAGGAAAGCTTATGCAAGCTAACCAATATAAAGAGACCAACTTTCACACAAATGAATGATTCCGTGTAAAGATTCCTAAACGTGAATATGCGAGGATTTCTGTTCTTCTCGAAGCCCTTGACTGGACGACTCCCTCATATTGAAAAATCCTTCGCGGAGATTGTACGAACTATGGGTGAATAAGTAAATCCCGAGGCATTTACCTCCGGCGTCCATGTCACAGTAAACTGGGAAAGAGTCTTTGCTGTCTAGTAATGACAATAAAAACAAAAATTACATCAATTAAAATCTATAGACGTTTACAAGCTAAAGGATTTATCGCTAGAAAACTGAAACCTAAATTTTAAGGGTTATTAACAGCCTACCACGAGTACTATAGATTATTATTTCCCTGTTGAACAAATTGTCTGATGGTTTATTTCTACACCTTTGTACTTCTACAAAAAGAACGTAGAGTACATTATTTGGTAATCGGAAGTGTCTCAACCAAATTAACCGAACAACCGCGCAAGTTCTTTCACATTCCCTTCGACCTGGCGTGGAAGGCGTAAGGAGAAAAAAAGATAGGCCAATGGGAACACATGAGGTGATCATCAGAACCCAGCCTGAATAGACGTCATATTGGGGTGATCTTGCCCAAAGTTTGACATGGCCTTCCCCCAACACACCATAAATCATTAATTGTACATACCCGAACAAGGTATCAAATACTCTCAGAATACTTCATACGAGTTAGGAGCATGAGTAGATTAAAAATTACCCGTCAAGGTGATCCAATAAATGCCATTAGTCGCGTCCTTCAAGTGAGCCTTGATGTCTTTGCACGAAAATCCAGGGTCATTTCTGGAACCTAATGATGCTTCGTACTGCAGGGCTTTCCATTCAGTACCATCACACACGTATACTTTCCCTTCAACAAACTTCATCTGACCAGCTCTAAATGGCTCGCATTCGCAGTCATACTGGCCAATCCTGAACACGTACTGGTGCGTTTCAAAGGAGCCACACGATGACTGATGGCACCCGATCGCAAAACACACCATGGTGGCAAGAGCGACAATCAAACTGATGATGTAAATCATTTTCAGGCAGTTTCTATGAAGAAAATATTTCGATTTTAATAATTAACTCATAGTTTGGTAGTTAAACGGTTGTGAATATATGGAAGTCATATATTTGAACTGCGGTTAAAGACGTGAATATGAAAGCGATCTTCGCAGTAATGAACACTACTTAAGCAGTAGTGAAAAGAAGGCCTGAAACATTTCAGGCCTGTACGGGATTTGAACCCATGACCTCTGCGATACAGCTGCAGTGCTCCACCAACTGAGCTAACAAGCCAACGGGGAGCTAGTCACTGTGTTGGTTCCAAATAAACCCGTGAAGTGGTGAATAAACGGTTGTGAGTATTCAAAGTTTGGTAGTTGTCTTCAAAGTTTCATTATACGGTAAAACAGACACATAATAAGTAATAAATGATGTAAAATCCTTTGTCGCACGAGTTAAAGTCCCAGTAAATTGTAGAGTTCAGATATTGAGTTAAGATCGCAACGTTTTTATTGCTTCCCAGCTACCCTTTCTTCAAGCGAAGACGATTTAAGATGATTATTTATTCAGCACATTAATGCAATTTTAATATTCATGATCACTCCAAAAAGTTTGCGTTTTTCCCTCAGAGTTCCAATTTTGTTACTGACAGGCCATAGTGCTTTATGATTGTAGGCACGTAAACTTCAGGAGTGTCACCATGAGGTCATTTTTGATATTAATAGTTCACATTCTAATGTGGATGTTTAGGATAGAACCGAAAATAGAAAAACCGATTAATAATATCGTAAATAACGCAACTCCTTTAACGTGGTCTGATAATTTTTAACTGAATTTGTGGAGACGCGGTGAATTAAGGTAACGGTCCACGTGCTGGATTCTGGTTGGAGATGTTCGGATTCGAGACAAGCAGGGGGTCATTGTATTGCGTTCTTAGGCAAAACACTTTACAACTACAGTGCCCCCCTCCACCCAGGAATATAAATAGGTACCGGTGAACTGTCTAACCCTGGCATCCCATCCAATTGGGAGTTGTAATACTCCTAGTCGCTTCATGCTACCGGGAAAAGCTCCAGCTAGATGGGTCATAAGGCTCGAGTTCGGACCTTGCCTACTTAACCTTGTGAAAGAATTCTGGCACGGAAAGGAAATAGTGCAATTCTCTCTTGAATTCACGAAAGACCTTGAAATTGTTCAAAGCTGAAATAGCCTCTTTTGAGATGATCTAACGGGTAAAGAAGATGGACTTCAAACTTACATTCCCCTCGGCCTTGAACTGCTCCAGGGAAATGAAATAAAACACCAGGTGAAACAGGTATGTTGTGAATACAAGTTTTTAATGAAACAGTTTGTTTGCTTACAAAAAAAAAAACTGACCACTTGATCATTTGGCAGATATCAATCATAATTCTAGATCTATTCTTATTATGTTTATGAAACTTTTCAAAGCCATCTGCTTTAAATTCAATTCGTCCTCGAGAAAATTGCGACAAATTTTAATTTCATTTAAGGCTTTTTAAATGAAAATTTGTTTAACGTTCTATCTAATTAAGAAGCATAAAAGAAAGAAAAACATGTCTGAGTTATTAAAATACTACAAATCGAGGTGGAAGGAATTTTTCATCGTTTAGCGTTGTGATGGCAAAATCTCCAATTAATTTAAAGTTAACTTGAATTTGTCGCCTCTGTTGTTCTTAATCAATCTTGTCTTTATCAAAGATTTGATTATATGTTGGCTCAGAAAATATGGTTTATATTGAAGATAAATCATCCAAATAAATGATGCTTTACCTTTAAAAATGCAAACAGAAAAAATTAATTTTGTCCAGTGACAATTCTCTAGCTATATGCTAGTTGGGAAAGGAAATCTTCTCAGCGTTTGACTTTCTGTCGTAAATTTGAAAGGGAAACATTCACTGAAGAAAATATGAATATTTTTGTGCGGCCGCACAATCTCCTGCAACCCTCGATCATTTATTTGGTAGCTATGGTAACGGTATAGCCTTCTACAGATACCTTAAATCAGTGCCATTTTAATTTCAGCTCTTTTCTTTATTTGAACTGAGCCTGCTTTTAACCTCTTACTTGTCGTTAGGCGTAACGGCCCATGGAAACGAGAAAAACACTGTCTTGTTAACTGGTTCAATCTACGAGTTCGATTTATGGTTTTTCTTGGTGTTGCGTAAACTATTGCTGGAGAAAAGTTTCGTTTTCGAATAATTATTATTCACTGATCTTCAATCTGTTGCACGTATTAAGCCATTTCATTATCGCTTTATCCAGAAAACCAAGAGGCAGTTAATCTATTTCAGTGATAATTTGTTTTTCATTTAGCTCAATTAACAACATTTGCGTAGTCTCGTGTTTGTTTTGCATTCGCATTGAAAAAAAAATTGATTTTCGGAATGTTTATTTTATTTGAACAGTTTGCCGGTCTTCCGGAGTAGATAAGTAATTTTTTTTGTAAAGTCATCAACTTATTGATATAATATCATTAGTTTGGTAAATTCGTAAAGAAAATATGAAAATGAAATTTTGAAACAGCGTCGAATTTAACTCAAAAATGTATTTTATAGATGCAGGTGAGTAAAAAATGTCTGTTTTCGAGTCACATGGCCCACCCAGCTATATATAGTCTAACTCGATTCCCTTGGCATGATGGGATGCTAGTACTCGCGAGAAATTCAGCACGATGTAACGTCAAGTGTTGCAGAAATTCTGCACGATGTAACGTCAAGTGCTACAGAAATTCTGCACGATGTAACGTCAAGTGCTGCAGAAATTCTGCACGGTGTAACGTCAAGTGATGCAGAAATTCTGCATGCTGTAACGTCAAGTGCTGCAATGCTGCTGGGGTCGGGTTAGCGGCGCCAATATGGCGGCCACGAGGATTTTAGCTCCTCTTCTTCTGTTACTATGTCTCCATTTAGAAAAACCTATAATCCAAGAAAGTCTGGCTAGCTTCTTGCTAAGCGTTCGAAAGGCCTGTTGTGGGGATTCTGGAGTTAGAGATGACGCGGTGCTTCGGCATGGTCCTTGTTCATGTGTAAGATTCGTAACCCGGCGCTCGCGACATGCCCGTCTTCGGTACTCTGTATTGGTATGGCACAAACATGACTTGTTAACCATCGCTTGCAGTGAACAGGATATCAGTCTGGACATATGCATTTGTATGGACGTGGAGTCGAATCCAGGGCCAGACAACCGCTTCGAGTGTGAGAGTCATACGACTCGACTTATTACGTATACGAAACAAGACCTTCTGAGACTCCGCAAATTTACAGCAAGCCGATTGAAACCTATGCCTGCTGTGGTTCAGAAACTGAAGATGTTTAATCTTTATCGGTATAGAGGCTGTCGGGGAGGCAGCTGGCGACGTGAACTGGGAGTGGACGTGGGTAAGGTATCTTCTGGTGAAAGCCGTGATGAGAAATCTATTCCGGTCATTTTTAGTATTCGAGGAGATGTGAGCTCATCTACCAGGGCCAGAGATATGAAGAACCTTGTCCCAATTCCTAAACGGAAGCAGAACCCCGTCTCGCGAACTGTTTCTGAATTTGCAGTACCAAAGTTTTTATTTACAAATATATGCAGTCTGGCCAAAACCAAGAACAGAGTTCGAGCGGCAGTGGCGATGGAAGCCGATTTGAATAATAGGACATTGATGTCTGTATTGTATCAGAGACGCATTTAAAACCAGAAATGCCGGATGCTATCGTCAACATTCCTGGCTATTCTATTTTCAGACGGGATAGAAAATGGTCGGGACTGGATAAAAGAAGTAAGGGAGGGATTGCTATCTACGCGAGGAGTAACTTAAACATCATCGATGTTTACAGATCAAAGCTTTACGAGCTCCTGTATGTGATTTTAAAATTACCCTTGGGACATTTGTTATTAACGTGTGGTATTTATCACCCGCCTAAACCTACATACCAACCGGCGGATTTTTTGCAAGACTTAACCCACTTAATGGACAATGCACTAGATCAACATCCTGGTTGAGGTTAACAGGAAAATAAGCGAATTGATTAGTAAGAACAGAAGAACACTCGCAAAGGCACCTGTCGGATCCAGAGAATGGTGGAAGCACGTAGATAACTTGTCCCAACAACGCAGCATGTCTGCTAACGTGACATTGGACACTAAATCACTGGAGGAGCTAAACGACTACTTCGCCGATTTGTGCACTGATGACGCATATACGAAGCCTGTACCAGCTATTGTGGATAAGAGCTTAGAAGCCCCTCAGATATCAGAAAGACACGTGTGGAATTGCTTACAACATCTGAAGAAAACTGCTATGGACCAGATCTCATTCCCTTTTGGATTTGGAGGGATCACGCCGAGATCTTCACAAGTGTCAGATTAGTTTACATCAACAGTCATAACAATATCTCGCAGAGGTCATGGGTTCAAATCCTGTACGGGCATGAAATTTTTACAGGTGTTATTTCAACTACTAGTTCAATAGTGTTCATTGCTGCAAGGATCTCTAATATTCGTTTCTTTGCCGCAGTGCACATATATGATTTTCATATATCTACAATCATTAGAGCAAATTGTCTCGGCGACTTAACGCACATCACAAATGTCCCAAGTGTGCGCCAAATTACCACGGCAATGTCTGCACTTACAACTGTGGGAACACACCTTGTCAGTTCCATTATTCATAATGGACAAGCACAAAATGGAAAGGAGATTTATGGGTCATTTGACTACTACCAGTATCGTCATGACTGTAATCTTACCATGACAGTTCTGTTGGAAGTCCTTGTAAGATGGTCGGAGGAATTTGACCTACCACCCATTCTGTATCTGCAGTTTGACAACTATGTTAGAGAAAACAAGAACCGCTACATGTTTGCTCTGCTGGCACTTCTGGTTGAAGATAAAATTTTTAGAAAGTATCTTATCTTGGGTAATTTTAAAAGAAATGCATTTGCCTCATTCACACTTCCCACAAGGCACTTTGTTCAAGCGTCAAAATGTCACATTGCAATGTTTTCAAGCTCCATTTGGGTGGGAAGTTAGTTTCCATTCAATCTCAATTTTTGCAACTACTGAATGAATCTAACCTGAACTTGAAATAAAAAAACAACACTACTTTCCTTTCTTGTATTTCTGATAAGAGTGACCTTTCTCCCAGTGGGACATACCCACGAGGACATAGATGCCTTTTTTGGGGTTTATTCAAAGCACTTAGACAAACTGGACGTTTATACAGTTACAGGTAAGTTGTTGTAACATAAAGTAATTACTTCAAGCTACAGTTGGAGTAACTGAGAGGTCCAACAATCAAAACTGCCTGTGCAATGTGGTAATCGTGTGTGGCAAATATTCATATAAGTTATCTATCAAACGAATATAAATACATAGCAACTAGCACTGTGATCGAAAAAATTTCTGCATGAGGCAAGAGCACGGTTCAAAATTTAGTGTATAGAAAGTATGAACTCTTCCACTTGAATTAACAGATTAAATGTGACATTGACATGTTATAAATTTGGTGTAAATGTTTACTTACAGAGTACATGCAAGATCTTCCCACCAAATATCCCAAGAATATGCCCTTAAAAGCATCTGAAGAGTGGGAATCTTGGTTAGCAAATACATGGTTACATGATCCATCACTTATAATAAATAAAAGAATAAAATGATAAGAACAATTGATAATTGATACATCTCAGTCGAAATACTCACCTAAATAAGCAAATTCTAATGACATGTCTGTTGAATATTTCAGATTTACACAGGCCGTTACAGGACCCCGAGGGAAAGGGAAGCGCCTATTGAAATGGTAGATGATTTCCTCGCTACTCTTCAAGTCAGTTGCTTTGTGGCTACGTACTTCGCCAATTACAATAAATTTCCCTGTATTGGCAAGGTCCTGGCCGTCGAGAAGGACAATTTTAAGGTGCATTATTGGAAAGGTACTTACTATGGAAAATGGACTCCTCAGCATGTTCCTCGACAAAAATCTAGACCATGGGTGGAGATCCTTCCTAAGAGCTGTATAATGTGCAGTTCATTTGAGCTTATGGAAGACAGAAAGCTAATGCCATCAACAAGAAAATTTCTCAAGGAAAGATATGTTACTTTGAGGACAAATCAATCTTTAAGTTTTTACCTTTGCTCCATTCCTTTCTTAAATTGGGCTTAGCTCTTTGTGTAAAGTTACATAGGGTGTCGTGACACTTGCGTAGTAACGTTGCTTTAGAAAACTCATGTACTGGAATTGCAGCTTAGTGACTTGTGTGTTGCAAGGCTTACATATATATACATATATATACATATATATATATATATATATATATATATATATATATAGAACTTCAACAGACACATTGAAGAAACGAATCCTGGAATATTCGGATTTCTTTGTAGCGTGTGGTTATGCACAACGCAAAGTTCTCCACGAAATGCAGAAAGTGCTAACATTGACTCAAGAGGAATGTTTACAGACCAAAGAACGTGAACCAACAGATCGAATTCCTCTGGTTACTACATTCAACCCCCATACCACATTTATTGCAGAAATTGCTAAACGAAATTGGAACTTTCTCAAATCAAAAGAAAGATTATCACTCATCTTTAACAAGCCACCTTTAGTAGCTTACCGACGACCGAAAAGTCTACGAGACAGACTTGTTCGTTCAAGATTTGTAAATGAAACACCTCAAAATTTGATACCAAAGGGATGTAGAGCATGTGAAAGAACGAAGTGTAGTTGGTGTAAAAAGATCAACCAGACCACAACTTTCACCAGTCCCAACAACAACAAGACCTATACCATATTTCATACAGTGGACTGCCAATCGTCATGGATCATTTACATAATCGAGTGCAACATTTGCAAACTTCAATACATTGGCAAAAGCGAAACTGCATTTAACCTACGGTTAAACAATCACAGAAACCATATTAAAAAGGGAGTGAGTAGCTGCGAACTCACGGAACACTTTTTACATAACAAACGAACTCACGACTTTAACAATAATAGTTTGTGTAGTGTGATCGTCCGGGTGAGTGTAGTTCTGAAAAGAACTGTTGTTGGTGACTGACGTTTCGACTATCTGTGCGATAGTCATCTTCAGAGTCAAGTAAGGAATAGTTGTCAGTCGATGATGTTATAAAGTCTGGTCTGTTGAACGTGATTGGTCTGTTTAGCCGTGATGTGATTGGCTGGAAGACTCATGTAGAGTTTGTTAACAGTCATTGGTCGGTTTCGATCCGTCTGTTGTTTGTCGGTCTGTTTGTCGGTTTGTTCACGTCGTTAATGAGTCGTTTGTAAGGTGCTGGTAATTGTTGACATCTGTTGAGAGGCGTCTGTTCTAAGTTAGTGAACCAGCTTTCCAGAGTCAGTCGTTGAAAGTAGTTTGTACTGTAGGTTAAGCATTTAGCAGAGTCCCAGTCGATTCTGTGATTAGTTTGTCGGTGATGTTCAGAAATGTGATTGTTTACATCGCCATTTCTAGTAGATCGTTTGTGTTCAGTTAGTCGCGTGTTAAGGTTTCTACCAGTCTCACCAATGTAGGAGGCCTGGCAGTCGGAGTAACACGTCCTTTGTCGGCTGGTAGTATAACAATTTCCTTGTCGTTTTTCAGTCGTTTCAGTGCTTGTTGTTCGTCTTTGGTTAAGTTGCTGTCAGTTATAGAGGCTGATTGTATCGTGGAAGCAATTCTACTTCTGATGTTGTCCTTGGCAGGTTCTGATAAGTCTCGTTGACGAGAAAGAGCCGCCTCAACACTAGATACAATGGACTCGGTCGGTATACGTTTAGGCGTCAGTGAGTGTTTCAGTCCGTAAGATAGTACTTGAGTCTCAGTCTTGTCTAGGGAACGGGAAGAGATGTTCCTGACCCAGTTGTCGTCGGTTCTTTGTCGTCTTTTGTCTTTGTTATGTTGAAGTCTCGTCAGTTTTTGTTGATGTTTGTCACGAGCTTGGTAACTCGTTTTGTCGGCTCTTCTGTCGGCAATAACTGTGACTGTGTCGAGTAAGGTAGTCGGTAATTGTTGTTTCAGTTTGTCAAGTAGTTGTTGTAATTTGTTATTGTAGTGGTTGAGTCTTCTGTGACAGTCGTTAATCCGCGCTTTGACCAGTCGTCGGCAGGTGGATTTGACGATCTGGATGGCCTCTTGTGTGTTCAACGGGGGCCTAAGTCGAAGTCCGGCCGGAACGAGACCAAGATCTTTGCAGCGGTGGTTGAACCAGAGTTGTTGTCGTATTCGTCTGACAATAATTGCGTGACTGATGTAGTTGTCCGCAAGTCGTTCGCTCTGTCGTCCAAGTGAACGTAGTAAAGTAAATGGTTTGAACCCAGGAGTATCAGTAGTTTGTGTAGTGTGATCGTCCGTCTGAAACACTCAGTGACGCCTAAACGTATACCGACCGAGTCTATTGTATCTAGCATGTCTAGTGTTGAGGCGGCTCTTTTTCGTCAACGAGACTTATCAGAACCTGCCAAGGACAACTTTATTTATTTATTTATTTATTTATTATTTATTTTTACTACGAACAACAATATACAGAAAACCGACGCATACCGACAGACTTCTTGACGAATCATCCTACAACCCGACTTCCCACAAAGCTACGACTATCAAGACATTGACAAGACGAGCGCAACTTGTTTGCAACACACCGGACAGTTTATCTGACGAAAACAAGTACCTTGACCGTGTTTTTGACAAAAACAACTACAACACTGACTTCATTAGACGAAACACTCACAGGGTGACCGACACTACAGAAACTAACAGGGACTCCACATCTATCACGACTACAGCTACTATACCCTACATCAAAGGCACTTCTGAGGCTATCGCGCGGATCCTACAACCTTACAACATTCGCGTAGCTCACAGGCCTATAACTACTTTACGACATTTGCTGACCAACGTTAAAGACAAAGACGAACCCAACAACAGACAGGGAGCGATTTATAAGATCGAATGCTCCGACTGCCAGGCCTCCTACATTGGTGAGACTGGTAGAAACCTTAACACGCGACTAACTGAACACAAACGATCTACTAGAAATGGCGATGTAAACAATCACATTTCTGAACATCACCGACAAACTAATCACAGAATCGACTGGGACTCTGCTAAATGCTTAACCTACAGTACAAACTACTTTCAACGACTGACTCTGGAAAGCTGGTTCACTAACTTAGAACAGACGCCTCTCAACAGATGTCAACAATTACCAGCACCTTACAAACGACTCATTAACGACGTGAACAAACCGACAAACAGACCGACAAACAACAGACGGATCGAAACCGACCAATGACTGTTAACAAACTCTACATGAGTCTTCCAGCCAATCACATCACGGCTAAACAGACCAATCACGTTCAACAGACCAGACTTTATAACATCATCGACTGACAACTATTCCTTACTTGACTCTGAAGATGACTATCGCACAGATAGTCGAAACGTCAGTCACCAACAACAGTTCTTTTCAGAACTACACTCACCCGGACGATCACACTACACAAACTACTGATACTCCTGGGTTCAAACCATTTACTTTAACAATAATGTTACCATAACCATTATAGAGCAAATCCGAAAAGATCATTTAGAGACTGACAAAAAGAAAGAAGTTCTTAAAGAAAGAGAGATTTTTTGGCAAAGAACATTAAACTCCTTTCAGCCATATGGACTAAACAAAAGAACTGGATAAAGTTTTTACGCGAAAACCTTTATAAAGTTTTAGGTACATAAATTGTTTATAACATACGTTATAAAGGTTTTAAAACTGTTAACCAATTAGAAACACTAATTGTTTACGAGAGATTTTACCCAGCATTTAATTAAGCAATATGCACTGTACTACGTCACACAATTAACCAATTACGACTCTGTAACAATTGCATGTTAAGGCCCCTGAGGAAGGCAAATGCCGAAACGCGTCGGGTCTTTAATAAAGCGTTGAAAACGGAAGCACATTCTCCATTGTGCAAATTATATATATATATATATATAAGCCACCGTGTATTGAAACTACTAAAATGTAGCATGGATTTATTGTAATTTAACTCTCCATCCATAAGGCCTTAAGGGCTTTCATTACAGGATAGGGCAAATGCAAGATAAAAATAAGATATAAAATATTTTTTACATATTTTTTTGAGATAGTTCAAAGGAATGGCAGAATTTCTGCGACATCCACTGGTTGAGTGGTTGCAGAATTTCTGCGACAACTTGTGACTGAGTGATCACAGAATTTCTGCAACATCCAGTGGTTGAGTGGTTGCAGAATTTCTGCGACAACTTGTGACTGAGTGATCGCAGAATTTCTGCAACATCCAGTGCTTGAGTGGTCGCAGAATTTCTGCAACAGCTTGTGATTGGGTGATCGCAGAATTTCTGTGACATCCAGTGGTTGAGTGGTTGTAGAATTTCTGCAACAACATGGTACTGAGTGATTGCAGAATTTCTGTGACATCTAGTGACTGAGTGGTTGCAGAATTTCTGTGACATCTAGTGACTGAGTGGTCGCAGAATTTCTGTGACATCTAGTGACTGAGTGGTCACAGAATTTCTGTGACATCAGGTGACTGGTTGCAGAATTTCTACAATATCCATTTACTGAGTGGTTGTAGATTACCTCTGCATCTTTCTATGGTTGACTCTCAAGACACAGTTTTTTACGGACATGCTCAATCTTGTAGGGGGAAATAAGATTTTTTAATCTTTTTAAGATTTTGTTCGCAAAATTTGATTAATTTTGCTAGTTTTCCTAAACATGCAGGGGAAAACTATTGATTTATCAAAAAGTAGGCTATTTTGGAAAACAAAAAATAGTTTGGAAAGCGTTTCTTTTTCTCTTTTATAAAAGCCATTTAAAAACCATTTGACCCACATCGATGAATTTAAGAGGACAGCTGGTAAGACGGACAGGGTGACAAATCGCACATTTTTCGAGAGAGAGATAAACCTCTGACTTTTTTTAAAGAAAAGAATGCTCATCACTACACGTACATTATTAAGAATTAAATATATCATTAAAAAGAAACCCAAATTTCAAAACGTTTTAAGGTTTCCGCTGATCTATTTGATTTTTTAAATGATTACTTGTACGCATGCATACCTGGACAGACTCCGCAACTTTTGGGGCAATTGAACAGCATGTACTTTGGATTTTTTTCGCATTCACCGTTCAATGTCCAGGATTTACAGTGTTGGTTCTTATCCTCGCAAGCTGACGGAAAAAAAAGTAAAGCAATATACCTGTAAGTGCATCGCTTAATCCTATAAGATTTCATCAACATTTCTGTTTGAATCATATACCCCTTTATCAGGATCTCTTCATGCCTGGTCACCCGTGCAGCCGGACCGTTTTTTTTCCTAATTTCGCCTCCCCACTCGTTCCTTGTGAATTTATTCCCATGTAAGTCGTTTCAGCGAGAGAAAGAGTTGTAATTATACGAGGGCCTATACAGAGCATAGCAATTAAATTCAATGAGAACTCACCCATTGTGGTATATGGCATGTGCTAATAAACACAAAAGGTCTTTTTGCTTTGATGTCTTTACACAAGTCACCCAAATTTAATGCCGAACCGGCATGTTAACTACAAAGAAAGCTAACAGTTATGTAGAGGTGGCCGTCGGGGAAGGAGTAGAGGAGAGGGGGGGGGGGGGGAGGGGTGGAGGTGAAAGAGCTTGAACGTTTATTGAAGAATAACACTATGATTGAAAAGTCAGGGAATGCCTATTGATGTATAGGAATTGTCAGCAGAATCAAAATGTAAGCACAAGAAAGAGAGAAAAAAGCATTACATGGATGTATTATCCCAAATTTTTTTTAACGTTATGGGTAAGCTATTTCACTTCCTGAGCATCATGCATACCGGGACAGACTCCGCAACTTTTGGAGCAATTGAACAGCATGTACTTTGGATTTTTTTCGCATTCACCGTTCAATGCCCAGGATTTACAACGTTCGTTTTCATCCTTGCAAGCTGACGGAAAAAAAGTAAGGCAATATACATGTAAGTGCATCGCTTAATGTTATCAGATTTCATCAACATTTCTGTTTGAATCATATTCTCCTGAATCAGGATCTCTTCGTGCCTGGTCGCCCGTGCAGCCGGACCTTTTTTTTTTCCTAATTTCGCCTCTCTACTCGTTCCTTCTGAATTTATTCCCATGTAAGTCGTTTCAGTGAGAGAAAGAGCTGTAATTATACAAGGACCTATACAGAGGGTTGCGTTTAAATTCAACGAGAACTCACCCATTGTGGTATGTGACATACGCCAATAAACGCAAGAGGTCTTTTTTCTGCGATGTCTTTACACAAGTCACCCAAATTTAATGTTGAACCGACATCTTGACTACAAGAAAGCTAACAGTTATGTAGAGGAGGCCGTCGGGGAAGGAGAAGGGGGGGGGGGAGGGGGTGAAGGGGAAAGAGCTTGAACGTTTTTGAAGAATAACACTATGATTGAAAAGTCAGGGAATGCCTATTGGTGTATATGAATTGGTAGCAGAATCAAAATGAAAGCACAAGAAAGAGAGAAAAAAGCATTACATGGATCTATTATTACAAAATCTTTAAACGTTATGGGTAATCTATTTCACTTAAGCATAATGCATACCTGGACAGATTGTGCAACTTTTGGGGCAATTGATCACCATGTACTTTGGATTTTTTACACATTCACCGTTCAATGCCCAGGATTTACAATGTTCGTTCTTATCCTTGCAAGCTGACGGAAAAAAAAAGTAAAGCAATATACATGTAAGTACATCGCTTAATCTTATCAGACTTCATCAACATTTCTGTGTGAGTCACATTCCCCTGAATCAGGATCTCTTCGTGCCTGGTCACCTGTGCTGCCGGACCTTTTCTTTTTTCCTAATTTCGCCTCTCTACTGGTTCCTTGTGAATTTATTCCCATGTAAGTCATTACATGGATCTCTTACTACAAATTTTGAAACGTTATGGGTAATCTTTTTAACTTCTTGAGCAATATGCATACCTGGACAGATTGTGCAACTTTTGGGGCAATTGATCACCATGTACTTTGGACTTTTTTTGCATTCACCGCTCCATGCCCAGGATTTACAACGCTTGTTTTTATCTTTGCAAGCTGACGGAAAAAAAGTAAGGCGATGAAAACATGAACTCACTGCTAAGAGTCAGAGTTCTTTAACATTTTTCTTTGTATAATATTTTTCTTGCTTCTTTTGGAAAAAAAATCAATATGGCAGTCTTTCGTCAGGAAATCAACGATTTTACCCGGCATTCTTCGTTGCTCGTTCACCTCTCCCTTCACTTACTATCAGCAATAGATTCAAATCACTTGCTATCAGTCAGGTCCTTGGTTAGAGTGTTCTACGTAATACCAGCATAATTTTGAGCTTAACAGTAAGGAAAAAGAATCAAGTACCTATGCTTAAAAAAATGGTACAAAAAGAGTACAATGATGCACAAAGAAGCAAAAAAAAAATGGCTCCCGGCAGTTCCAGAAGTTCTCATATTTATTGTAATGCAACACAAAAGTGATGCTAACTAAGCGTAATCGTGACATTTTCTAAGCATTTAGAATTCACTAAATAGTGTAACATATCAAGCATAATGTGGCGAACCCTAGCCTTGGTTACCGAGCTGGCTATAGTTTCCTACATCACGCCCCACCATTCTCCAATGTAGAAAGTTTTCATGGGGGAAGGAGCTGTAACCAACCAACTCCAGCTCACAGTCTCTCCTCCTTGGCATTCAGAGTCACTTGAAAGAATTTTGAGTTTCGTTCTGCTTTTACCAGCCGCCACAGACAATGCACAGCTCACGAAAATCAACAAAATGACCAAGTTTCTCATGTTTAGCAAATATCTACAGAGAGACATAAATAAGATAGAATTTATAATTTCATCCCATTCAAACATAACGTTACATCCGTGGATCGGGGTTTGGTTAAATCAACCATAAGTAATGATGATACAAGTGAGTGGAACTAAGTCTGTAATCAAAGAAGTGATAAACAAAATGGATGACTTATTAAAGCAGTAACGGGCGTGGATGGTAGAAGAAGCGAATTCATCAAATTCAAATAATCTTGAAATTATTAAGTAAAATAATAACTTGTTTTTCTAACATAAGATTTTGTTCTTAGAGTTTTCCTCGTGGTTTCCTCGAGGATCATGTGGTAAAGGTTTTACATTCGAAACAGAGAGAAGGTCAGGATTTTTGAAACGAAAAGATCCATGACTTTGTAACTGTTACTGGTATATTAGGAAACCTAATAGTCCAGCTAGAGCATCATGCCCCACCAAATGATAATGAATACTGATCGAATCTAGCAAACACATAAAGCATGGAGCAGAATTAAACTTTAAAAGGTTTTGTATAGCTCAGTTTTGAGAGAATTGGCTCGAACTGACTTTGTTCTTTTGGCTTGAAAGGACCAATTCTTTGATATTTTGCCTCGGTGCCTCTGTGATGAACTATCGGTTATAAAAGAAACTGTACGTACCGTGAATCTTCTTGAAGTTTCAATGATCCTTTTCCAAAGATTCCACAAGTCTGAAATCACGCAATTTGAAACCAATGAAGAATGGGTGTGAACAGGTATAAGTTTTCAACGGTGTTTCACAATGAATGAGGAAGTTATTGAGCAAAACAATGTCTTTCGTCACCTTAGGCAGACATTTTGCATTCAGACTAGGGAAGCACAAAGTTTTTTCGGTATATGTGGTCTCTGTTCTTATAAACGTGAATCACTTTAGCATTCTAAGACGAACCATAACTTACCTTGGGGGTGTTCTGACTCAATTCTTCGGGAAGGACACTTCTAAACGATTGTCGTTTTGCTGTTGAGTTTTCATACAAACCAAAACCGGAACACACTGTCAATCAAATATATTCCCAGGCGGTTCTGTAAAGAAAGCTATGACATCAACATATTTACTGAACAAGAGTAGTAATACTGAAAAGTTGTATCAACGTTTATTATTTGGAATATTTAATATATTTAATTGCTACATTGATTATTTCCGAGACCTCCCTTTCAGAAGTGAGACTATATTTTTGTCTTATATGGTCACAATATTGATTAACTTATCAGAAGTCATACTTGTGGTTTAGCAGATGTTACAGTCAATTTCTAATACTTATTATTTACCAGGGAAGGGGGTGGGGATTCTTATGGTCTTTAGTGACGGATAGAGCTTGGCCGAAAGATGAGGGTCGCACTCAAGACAAAAGGCACAGTTTTTCCCATACAGACCAACCTTGACCGATGAACAACTTTTTTTTTTGGCTAGATTGCTTTCTTTGCTTTGCTGCGAGTAGCGTGGAAAATTCCAGATCGTGGTCCGCATTGTAAAAAGTTGGATTTTTTACGAGCGCGCGATTAGCCAAAAAGTTTCGAGGATAAAAGATTCCGGCCCGCAAAGATGCTTAAAAAAAGTAATATTGTTTATTTTTGGAACCTCTCAGAATGATACTTATGCCATAGCTGGTCTTGTATTAAATTCAATAAATAGCTCCCATATTGCTGTGCGCCTGTGACCAATTTGTTATTCAATTGGTATTAATTACCTTAAGCGACATATGACATATATTGTGCTTTGGATAAAAGTCAGCGAGTCTTTTTTTAACTTCTTGACTCAATTCCGTAAATCAAATAGTTTTGATATTAATAAAATCATTGAGCATCATTTTTTTTATGAATACGAACTTTCAAAGAGTTTAAACGCTTGTATAGGTTTTTAAATGAACTATAGGCCTTACAATTTTTCAAAAGAAGAGTACAATATGTTTATGCGAGTATAAAAGCCACAAATGTTTATATCGTGTCATGCGTTAGCTTCCTCAAAATTATGAGTCACAAGTCACGGGCATGGAGGCACCCCATCGGAAGAAACCCTTTTTTTAAAGCGCTCGATTTTGCAAATCATAGCGAAGAGCCTGTCGATGTTACATACTTTTAACATACGTTGTCAAGTGTACCGCGGGCAAACCAACGCCGTGGCTTTGTTCAGTAGTCCAGTGGTCAGTGCACTGGGCTCCGAGTCGGACGACCCGGGTTCTAGTCCTCGCCGGGGCAAGGCGTTGTGCCCTTGAGACGTGCGGAAACAAAAATTCGAGCTCCGCTTTTAGGCTTGCTTAAATCTATATATTATTTTTTGGCTTAGTTCGAGTTCACTACATGTTCGCTATATTAAGGTACGTGTTAGCTTTATGTTCTCTTCATTCAACTACGAGCTCGCTACATCAGCACACCCACCAAAGAAGTGTTTAAATTACAATAATTAGTCATTACTGCAATCTCTCAATACCTTCTAGTCGTAGCTTCAGTTGCTGAAATCTACTCTATATGTCCGGCCAGCAACTCATCTCATCTGCTCAAGATTCTAGATATAAGTAACTAGATTTGAAATGGTGGCAAGCCAAAGTATGAAATTTGTTTCGGTAGTTAAGAAATTCGTAACAAATTACACTACTTAGGCAACAAATGTCCTCCAGAGCATAAACTTTGCGTTCTAAACCTAGGCGTAAACTTGCAATAACAAACGATCGAGATTTATATGATTATAAATATTACCTATGAAAGTTAGAAACTCCAGATATAAACGTTTAAAGTTACATAATTGTACAAGTGGCTGGGTGCCAGTATATTATAAAGTCTCCTCAGTTCTGTTGTAGATAAAGTATTGAAATAGTCTTCCTTATATTAGCGAAATAGAATTGGGTGTAGGGAACTTCGACTGCGGCACTTATCGGAGGTAGGAGGGACGCTTACTCGTGTAAATACGGCATTCAACTTGACGAGAAACTACAACTTTTTTCTAAATTATATGGAACCGCGCTTTAGTCTATTTAATGAGAGGCCAAGAAAATTCAAATCGTTCTTGTAACTAAGCGAATGGAAGTCCTTATATAATATTCATTTTATACGATGGGAAGAGTTATAAGCTACAAATAGAATTGATCACAGCCTTTGAAATTGATTATTTGCTTTATTTTCCAAATTATGAGGCTTGAAATTTTACTATAAGCATAGCAAAAAAAAAAATTCTTACATTGGCAGCCGAGTATCTTCTCATACCCAACCCGAGTTATGCGAGCAAAATAACATACACTTCCTGAAATATTTTTCATCTGTTCCTGTGGAAGGCAGTTCTGTTGTGGTTCACTTCGATTCTGCTGCCACCATCCATTCATCATCGGCAAGACATCCATTGTACACGCTGTTGATAATAAAGCCGTCGCCATATTCGGGAATTGGAGCGATAACGACAAAGTGAGCGATTCTGTTTGAATATCAGACCAGGGTTCGTTCTTCAGTCGATTTAAATCGAACTAGTTATGTTTGTTTGATCCCTTTCCGTTGAAGATTAGCTGGTTAAATGAATATCCGCCCGCATAAAGGACAACTCTTGCCTGATAAAATCATTCAAACCTGTTGCTGCTTGCAAAGAACTCAGTTCCCATCTAAAACATTTAAATCGATCTGAAATATTACTTGAGGTAATTTAGTATTATCAACTTAGTAGATGACGTAAATTAGCCACTGTAAAGAGTTCAAAAGCTGACCTTTCGAGTGTTAGCCCTTCGTCAGAGCAATGGACGAAGAGCTAACGCTCGAAACGCCAGCTTTTAAACTCTTTACGATGGCCAATCTACTCATCAAATCAGTTGATAATACTAAATTGCTCTGTTATACTCTCCTACCGCCGCAGCATCACAGTTTCTTTAGAAACTTACCCCCTTTGTATATTTTAAATCTTACTTAGCCACGGATGTGAAGTTACGCATGTCACGATGTCTTCCATAGTTTAGAGTGAGGACAAGCGAACCATGAACACCTAGACTTTTTTTTTTTGGCTTTGTTGTCATCATCCAATCACAAGCTCGCTTCATGTCGGGGCACACTCGTTTTATATATGTTGAATCAGGTAAGAGTAATTAATGGCTAACGAAAGCGAAGTTTTCTGTTGGCTAAAATCTTTCTCCCCGGGAATGAAATTGGAAAGACTTTCGCTACAATTTGAAAGGAAGGGTTTCCATTGGCAAAGGTCTCTTGCGTCAGTTAAAATGGAGGATTTGGACTCCTTCTTCCCGTTCCCTGACAAGCTGCTAATAGGGACCTTTAGCACCGAGAGTTTTCATGCGACGGCGACGTCGGTGGACGAAGGAGACCGGGGTGAGGACGGCGTTTTTCCCGCCAAAAACGTTAGGGGCCTTAAGCAAACCACGATGGCGACGGCAACGAGGACACGAAAAAAAAAAAGATCTAATTGGCAGAACAAAAGCTCAGCACGTGCGTTTCATAACTTTTTACATTTCTTGGCCGTCCCGTGCAAAACAGCAACGTGAAATCACCACAACTTGCGTCGTCTACGAACAGAAACCGCGACGGCAAATTATTTTAATTTCCATTTGGAACTCAACACTTCCTTCCTACGTGATGCTGAAGTTGAGGTGTGGCGCCGTATGAGACGCAGCCATTTTCGAAGTTCTAATTAAAGGCAGAAATTCATTTTTCCAATCAACATCTTCCATGGCGTTGCCGTCCTGACTGCTTAAGGTCCTTGAAATAAACCTTTAGCACCCTTCATTTTCCGACAGCAACTTGCCGAGTTCTTTAAAAATGAACAAATTTAAGACTTGTCGAGTGATACTTTTGCTTATCAATGCAAACAACAACATTTCGGACGAACAATTTGTTCCATTATACGACAGTTATTGTTTAAAAAAATCCAGATTTCGGCTATCAATCGTATGATGTTTTCGATCTAGAAAACATGAATTCAGCTGACTGAAAGGCCCAATTTCGAGTTGAAAAGGCAGAACTTCCTCGCCTTGCAGATTCTTGGCATGATGGGATGCTAGTGCTCGCGAGATAACCCCCAGCATTTCATCAGTCTTTCCTAATAATTACTCGGTACCCTTTTATACTCCTGGGTGGAAAGAGGTACTGTGAGGATGAAGTGTTTTGCGCAGGAACACAACACAATACCCGGTCAGGTCTCGAACCCAGGCCTCTCGAAATGAAATCCAGCGCACTGCCTATTGGGCCATCGCGTCCGTAGGTAGATCAAAAAAATGGTCGTTTCAAGTTAAACTGTCATATCAACGCGACCTATTTTTCATTTTCAACCAATTTGTCCCTTCCCCTCCGTCTTTCCTTGTTTTGAACCTCTTGGGTTAATTAAGAAATAGTTGCTAATAACAAAGAGGATCAACCACAGCGTTTGAGTTAATTATTTGTTTTATTTTCCAGATAACGAGGCTTGAAATTCTACAATAAGGACAGCGAAAGAAAAACCCTTACATTAGGAACCCAGCATTTTCCTTCACCCAATCCAAATTATGCTGGCAAAATAAGACTACTGCCTCAAATCTTATCCATCTGATCCGGAGGAAGACAAGTTAGATGTGTTTCACTTAGATTCTGCAACAAGAAAAAAAAAAAAGAAAACACCACCGTGATTTGCCAAAGGCTGAGGTTTGTTCTATAGCTGAATTGCATTTTCAAAGTTCCACCCACTTAAGTAAATTTTTCTTGAAATTGGAAATTTCTCCTACCGCTGTCCCCGTTTTCCTTTTGAACTCCTTCGTATCTCACTAAAGGTAAAGCCCTTATACAGGCCCAAGTGGCCTATGGGCCGGTTTCCTTAGCATGAAGCAGCTAGGATTATCCCCTTTTATAACAGCCATTTAAAAACCATTTGAGCCACATTGATGAATTTAAGAGGACAGCTGGTAAGACGGACAGGGTGACAAATCGCACTTTTTTCGAGAGAGAGATAAACCTCTGTGACTTTTTAAAAGAAAAGAATGCTCATCACTACACGATCATTAGTAAGAGAATTCAATATATCATTAAAAAGAAAGACAAAATTTCAAAACGTTTTAAGGTTTACGCTAATCTATGTGATTTTTTAAATGATTACATGTGCGCATGCATACCTAACAGTTGCCGCAACTTTTGGAGCAATTGGACAGCATATACTTTGGATTTTTTCCGCATTCACCGGTCAATGCCCAGAATTTACAATGTTTGTGCTTATCCTCGCAAGCTGACGGAGAAAAGGTAAAGCAATATTCATGTAAGTACATCGCTTAGTCTTATCAGATTTCATCAACATTTCTGTTTGAATCATAATCCCCTGAATCAGGATCTCTTCATGCCTGGTCACCTGTGCTGCCGGACCGTATTTTTTTCCTAATTTCGCCTCCCCACTCGTTCCTTGTGAATTTATTCCCATTTAAGTCGTTTCAGTGAAAGAAAGAACTGTAATTATACGAGGGCCTGTGTAGAGGATAGCAATTAATTTCAACGAGAACTCGCCCATTGTGGTATATAGCATACGCTAATAAACGCAAAATGTCTTTTTGCTTTGATGTCTTTACAAAAATCACCCAAATTTAATGCTGAACCGGCATATTCACTACAAAGAAAGCTAACAGTTATGTAGAGGTGGCCGTCGGGGAAGGAGTAGAGGCGGGGAGGGGAAGAGCTTGAACGTTTTTTGAAGAATCACTCTATGATTGAAAAGTCAGGGAATGCCTATTGGTGTATATGAATTGGCAACAAAATCAAAATATAAGCATAAGAAAGAGAGAAAAAAGCATGACATAGATCTATTCTCACAAAATTTTAAAACGTTAGGGGTAATCTATTTCACTTCTTTAGCATCATGCGTACCTGGACAGACTCCGCAACTTTTGGGGCAATTGAACAGCATGTACTTTGGATTTTTTACGCATTCACCGTTAAATGCCCAGAGTTTACAACGTTTGTTTTTATCCTCGCAAGCTGACGGAAAAAAAAGTAAAGCAATATACATGTAAGTGCATCGCCTAATGTTATCAGATTTCATCAACATTTCTGTTTGAATCACAATCCCCTGAATCAGGATCTCTTTGTGCCTGGTCACCCGTGCTGCCGAACCTTTTCATTTTTCCTAATTTCACCTCCCCACTAGTTCCTTGTGAATTAATTTCCATGTAAGTCGTTTCAGTGAGAGAACGAGCTGTAATTATACTAGGACCTGTACAGAGGGTTGCATTCAAATTCAACGAGAACTCACCCATTGTGGTATATGGCATGCGCTAATAAACGCAAAAGGTCTTTTCGTTTGATGTCTTTACAAAAATCACCCAAATTTGATGCTGAACCGGCATATTGACTACAAAGAAAGCTTACAGTTATGTAGAGGAGGCCGTTGGGGAAGGAGAAGAGGAGAGGGGGGGGAGGGGTGGAGGGGAAAGAGCTTGAACGTTTATTGAAGAATAACACTATGATTAAAAAGTCAGGGAATGCCTATTGGTGCATATGAATTGGCAGCAGAATCAAAATGAAAGCACAAGAAAGGGAGAAAAAAACATTACATGGATCTATTATTACGAAATTTTTAAACGTTATGGGTAATCTATTTCACTTCTTGAGCATCATGCATACCTGGACAGACTCCGCAGCTTTTGGGGCAATTGATCACCATGTACTTTGGATTTTTTTTGCATTCACCGGTCAATGCCCAGAGTTTACAACGTTTGTTTTCATCCTCGCAAGCTGACGGAAAAAAAAGTAAAGCAATAGACATGTTAGTACATCGCTTAATCCTATCAGATTTCATCAACATTTCTGTTTGAATCACATTCCCCTGAATCAGGATCTCTTCGTGCCTGGTCACCCGTGCTGCCGGACCTTTTCTTTTTTCCTAATTTCGCCTGTCCACTCGTTCCTTGTGAATTAATTTCCATGTAAGTCGTTTCAGTGAGAGAAAGAGTTGTAATTATACGAGGGCCTATACTGAGGGTTGCATTTAAATTCAACGAGAACTCACCCATTGTGGTATACGGCATGCGCTAATAAACGCAAGAGGTCTTTTTGTTTGATGTCTTTACAAAAATCACCCAAATTTAATGCTGAACCGGCATATTGAGAACAAAAAAAGATGTAGAGGTGGCCGTCGGGGAAGGAGTTTGGGGGGGGGGGGGGGGAGGAGCGGAGAGAGCTTGAACTTTTTTTTCGAGGAATAACACTATGATTGAAAAGTCAGGGAATGCCTATTAGTGTGTATGAATTGGCAGCAGAATCAAAAAGTAAGCACAAGAAAGAGAGAAAAAAAAGCATTATATAGATCTATTATTACAAAATTTTTAAACGTTATGGGTAATCTATTTCACTTCTTGAGCATCATGCATACCTGGACAGATTTTGCAACTTTTGGTGCAATTGATCACCATGTACTTTGGATTTTTTTTGCATTCACCGGTCAATGCCCAGAGTTTACAACGTTTGTCTTTATCCTTACAAGCTAACGGAAAAAAAGTAAGGCAATGATAACATGAACTCACTGCTAAGAGTCAGATTTCTTTTACATTTCTCTTTGAATAATATTTCCTTGCTTCTTTTATGAAAAAATCAATATGGCAGTCTTTCGTCAGGAAATCAACGATTTTACCCGGCATTCTTCGTTGCTCGTTCACCTCTCCCTTCGCTTACTATCAGCAATAGATTCAAATCATTTGCTATCAGTCAGGGCCTTGGTTAGAGTGTTCCATTTAATGCCAGCATAATTATGAGCTTAACAGCGAGGAAAAAGAATCAAGCATTTATGCTTCAAAAAATAGTACAAAAAAAGTACAAAACTGAAAAAGTAAACAAAAAGTACTAAAGAAAACTTTAGAAGACTAGGCCTGGTTACAAATTAGCCAGGTACCATAAAACAAGGACAGGCCTGGTTAAAAAGAAGCAGAAAAAGTGGCTTCCGGCAGTTCCAGAAGTTCTCATATTAATTTTAATGCAACACAACAGTGATGCTAACTGAGCGTAATCGTGACGTTCAAGTCTGAGCATTAAGAATTCACTAAATAGTGTAACATATCAAGCATAATGTGGCGAACCCTAGCCTTGGTTACCAAGCTGACTATAGTTTCCTACATCACGCTCCACCATTCTCCAATGTAGAAAGTTTTCATAGGGGGTGGAGCTGTAACCAACCAACTCCAGCTCACAATCTCTCCTCTTCACATTCAGAGTCACTTGAAAGAATTTTTAGCTTCGTTCTACACTTACCAGCCGCCACAGACAATGTACAGCTCACGAAAATCAACAAAATGACCAAGTTTCTCATGTTTAGCAAAAATCTACAGAAAGACAAAAATAAGATAGAATTTATAATTTTATCTCATTCAAACATAACGTTACATCCGTTGATCGGGGTTTGCTTAAATCAACCATAAGTGATGGTGATACAATTGAGTGGAACTAAGTCTGTAATCAAAGGAGTGATAAACAATGAAAATGGACCACTTATTAAAGCAGTAACGGGCGTGGATGGTAGAAGAAGAGAATTCATCAAATTCAAATAATCTTGAAATTCTAAAGTAAGATAATAACTTGTTTTTCCAACAGAAGATTTTGTTCTCAGAGTTTTCCTCGCGGTTTCTTCGAGGATCATGTGGTAAAGGTTTTACATACGAAACAGAGTGAAGGTCAGGATTTTTGAAACGAAAAGATCCATGAGCTTGTAACTGTTACTAGTATATTAGGAAACCTAATAGTCCTGCTGGAGCATCATGCTCCACTAAATGATAATGAATACTGATCGAATCTAGCAAACACATAAAGCTTGGAGCAGAATTAAGCTTTAAAAGGTTTTGTATAGCTAAGTTTTGAGAGAATTGGCTCGAACTGACTTTGTTCTTTTGGCTCGAAAGGACCAATTCTTTGATATTTTGCCTCGGTGCCTCTGTGATGAACCATCGGTTATAAGAGAAACTGTGCGTACCGTGAATCTTCTTGAAGTTTCAACGATCCTTATCCAAAGATTCCACAAGTCTGAAATCACGCAGTTTGAAACCAATGAAGAATGTGTGTGAACAGGTATAAGTTTTCAACTGTGTTTCACAATGAATGAGGAAGTTATTGAGCAAAAGAATGTCTTTCGTCATCTTAGGCAGACACTTTGCATTTAGAGAAGGGAAGCACAAAGTTTTTTCATAATATGTGGTCTCTGTTCTTATAAACGTGAATCACTTTAGTATTCTAAGACGAACCATAACTTACCTTGGGTGTCTCCGGGAAGGACACTTCTACTAAACGATTGTCGTTTTGCTGTTGAGTTTTCATACAAACCAAAACCGGAACACACTGTCAATCAAATATATTCCCAGGCAGTTCTGTAAAGGAAGCCATGACATCAACATATTTACTGAACAAGAGTAGTAATACTGAAAAGTTGTATCAACGTTTATTATTTGGAATATTTAATATATTTAATTGCTATATTGATTATTCCCGAGACCTCCCTTTCAGAAGTGAGACTATGTTTTTGCCTTATGTGGTCGCAATATAGATTAACTTATCAGAAGTGATACTTGCGGTTTAGCGGATGTTACAGTCAATTTCTAATACTTGTTATTTACCAGGGGAGGGTGTGAGGATTCTTATGGTCTTTAGTGAGGATAGAGCTTGGCCGAAAGATGAGGGTCGCACTCAAGACAAAAGGTACAGTTTTTCCCATACAGACCAACCTTGACCGATGAATAACTTTTTTTTCGGCTAGTTTGCTTTCTTTGCTTTGCTGCGAGTGGCGTGGAAATTTCAGACCGTGGTCCTTATTGTGAAAAGTTGGATTTTTTACGAGCGCGCTATTAGCCAATAAGTTTCGAGGATAAAAGATTCCGGCCCACAAAGATGTTTAAAAAAAGTAATATTGTTTATTTTTGGAACCTCTCAGAATGATACTTATGCCATAGCTGGTCTTGTATTAAATTCAATAAATAGCTCCCATATTGCTGTGCGCCTGTTACCAATTTGTTATTCAATTGGTATTAATTACCTTAAGCGACATATGACATATATTGTGCTTTGGATAAAAGTCAGCGAGTCTTTTTTTAACTTCTTGACTCAATTCCGTAAATCAAAATAGTTTTGATATTAATAAAATCATTGAGCATCATTTTTTTATGAACACGAACTTTCAAAGAGTTTAAACGCTTGTATATTTTTTAAATGAACTATAGGCTTTACAAGTTTTCAAAAGAAGAGCACAATATGTTTATGCGAGTATAAAAGCCACAAGTGTTTATATCGTGTCATGCGTTAGCTTCCTCAAAATTATGAGTCACAAGTCACGGGCATGGAGGCACCCCATCGGAAGAAACCCTTTTTTTAAAGCGCTCGATTTTGCAAATCATAGCGAAGAGCCTGTCGATGTTACATAGGGAGCGCCTATGTACCCAATATGCGATCTATCCAATCACGCTTTTTTATCTTCGTGAATAGTTTGCTTCCTTGTGGTAGGTGACACACTCGGCAGTTACAACCTTATTTTTTAATTACTAGTTGGGGTCGTTTATTGGAAGTACATCATTAACTGGAGAATCGCTGAAAGATTTGTGCATTTCTACCTTCACTCGAAAAGGTTAACTCTGGTACGTCGTCTAAAAGAGCTGAAAATTGTGTCCTACGGTTTCGTGTTATATAGTTTTAACAAGACAAAATCAAGAATTGTTCCCTTTTCGGCATGAAATCCATAATTATAATCACTCACATTAGAGTCCCAGAGTTCTGAGAAATATATGGCAGAAGAAGGGAATAATAATGGTAAAAATAATAATACGTACAAAGAGGTCTGCCACATTCTATAGAAAAAGTTTCATTTCCGGAATCAACAAGAGGCTTTTCAGAAAGAAACGTGCGAGTGCTTTTGGCGAAGCCGAAGTTTTATAGCGGAGCTCGCAGAGCGTAGCCCCATAATTATACAAAATAGTAGTGACCCATCAAGCCAAAAAAAATTTGGATGTACGACCGTACGACCGTACAAGGTGCTACTTTTAACATACGTTGTCAAGGGTACCGCGGGCACGCCAACGCCGCGTATTTGTTCAGTAGTCCAGTGGTCAGTGCACTGGGCTCCGAGTCGGACGACCCGGGTTCTAGTCCTCGCCGGGGCAAGGTGAGACGTGCGGAAAAAAAATGCGAGCTCCGCTTTTAGGCTTGGCTAAATCTATATATTATTTTTTCGCTAAGTTCGAGTTCACTACATGTTCGCTATATTAAGCTACATGTTCGCTTTATGTTCTCTTCATTTAACTTCGAGCTCGCTACATCAGCAAACCCACCAAAGAAGTGTTTAAATTACAATAATTAATAATTACTGCAATCTCTCAATACCTTCTAGTCGTAGCTTCAGTCGCTGAAATCTACTCTATATGTACGGCCAGCAACTCATCTCATCTGCTCAAGATTCTAGATACAAGTAACTAGATTTGAAATGGTGGCAAGCCAAAGTATGAAATTTGTTTCGGTAGTTAAGAAATTCGTAACAAATTACACTACTTAGGCAACAAATGTCCTCCAGAGCATAAACTTTGCGTTCTAAACCTAGGCGTAAACTTGCAATAACAAACGATCGAGATTTATATGATTATAAATATTACCTATGAAAGTTAGAAACTCCAGATATAAACGTTTAAAGTTACATAATTGTACAAGTGGCTGGGCGCCAGTATATTATTAAGCCTCCTTAGTTCTGTGGTAAATAAAGTATTGAAATAGTCTTCCTTATATCAGCGAAATAGAATTGGGTGTAGGGAACTTCGGCTGCGGCACTTATCGGCGGTAGGAGGGACGCTTACTCGTGTAAATAAGATATTCAACGTGACGAGAAACTACAACTTTTCTCTAAATTATATGGAACCGCGCTTTAGTCTATCTAATGAGAGGCCAAGAAAATTCAAATCGTTCTTGTAACTAAGCGAATTGAAGTCCTTACGTAATATTCATTTTATACGATGGGAAGAGTTGTAAGCTACAAATAGAATTGATCACAGCCTTTGAAATTGATTATTTGCTTTATTTTCCAAATTATGAGGCTTGAAATTTTACTATAAGCATAGCAAAAAAAAAAATTCTTACATTGGCAGCCGAGTATCTTCTCATACCCAACCCGAGTTATGCGAGCAAAATAACATACACTTCCTGAAACATTTTTCATCTGTTCCTGTGGAAGGCAGTTCCGTTGTGGTTCACTTCGATTCTGCTGCCACCATCCATTCATCCTCCGCAGGACATCCATTGTACACGCTGTTGAGAATAAAGCTGTCGCCATATTCGGGAATTGGAGCGATAACGACAAGGTGAGCGATTCTGTTTGGATATCAGACCAGGGTTCGTTCTTCAGTCGATTTAAATCGAACTAGTTATGTTTGTTTGATCCCTTTGCGTTGAAGATCAGCTCGTTAAATGAATATCCACCCGCATAAAGGACAACTCTTGCCTGCTAAAATCATTCAAAACTGTTGTTGCTTGCAAAGAACTCAGTTCCCATCTAAAACATTTAAATTGATCTGAAATATTACTTGAGGTAATTTAGCATTATCAACTTAGTAGATGACGTAAATTGGCCACTGTAAAGAGTTCAAAAGCTGACCTTTCGAGTGTTAGCCCTTCGTCAGAGCAATGGACGAAGAGCTAACGCTCGAAACGCCAGCTTTTAAACTCTTTACGATGGCCAATCTACTCATCAACTCAGTTGATAATACTAAATTGCCCTGTTATACTCTCCTACCGACGCAGCATCACAGTTTCTTTAGAAACTTACCCCCTTTGTATATTTTAAATCTTACTTAGCCACGGATGTGAAGTTACGCATGTCACGATGTCTTCCAAAGTTTAGAGTGAGGATACTCGAACCATGAACACCTAGACATTTTTTTTTTTTTTTGCTTTTTTGTCATCTTCCAATCCAAGCTCACTTCATGTTGGGGCGCACTCATTTTATATATGTTGAATCAGGTAAGAGTTGGTAATGGCTGACAAAAGCGAAGTTTTCTGTTGGCTAAAATCCTTCTCCCCGGGAATGAAATTGGAAAGACTTTCGCTACAATTTGAAACGAAGGGTTTCCATTGGCAAAGGTCTCTTGCGTCAGTTAAAATGGAGGATTTGGACTCCTTCTTCCCGTTCCCTGACAAGCTGCTAATAGGGACCTTTAGCACCGAGAGTTTTCATGCGACGGCGACGTCGGTGGACGAAGGAGACCGGGGTGAGGACGGCGTTTTTCCCGCCAAAAACGTTAGGGGCCTTAAGGGCCTATTTACACGGTACGACTTTGTCGCATGCGACAAGCTTACGACAGGCCTACGACATGACTTAGGACAATTTACACGCGCACGACATTTTCACCTACGACATGCCAAAATCGCGTGCAATTCCACTCGTTTCGGCCGCGGTCATTGTTTCAGTAGGGAGCTTAATAAGCAAACCACGACGACAACGGCAACGAGAACGTCATCCAACAAAAGGTTTAATGAGCAGAACAATGGCTATGCACGTGCGTTATAAATCTTTGTACATTTCTTTGCCATCCTCTGCAAAACAACAACGTGAAATGACCAAATTCTGCGTCCTGTACGGAACGTGGACGACGACGGCTAATATTTCGTATTTCCATTTGGAATTACACGCCGCCATTGCACATTTAGCTCGAGCACGATTTTAGAGCCATTAACGAACCGAACAGATCTAAACAACTGTGAATTTCGCTCATAAAATATAAATTCATTTTTTACTTGGCGTCGTACCCAGCGTCGTCGTCGTGGTTGCTTAAGCTCCCTAATAATTTGCAAGAGAAGGAAAAGAACCTCTTCCTCGCTCCACAGTGATATAATATTCTCTGTTTCCTCATCTGAGAATGTATTTTTCGCTTTGGAAACAGTCTTCGACTTTCCGGAGGCGACTTCCTCCGCCATTTTGACGCAAGAAAATTTCACCTTCCTCCCCTACTCAGTAGAAATTTGTCACAAAATACGTCATTTTCTATCAATTTCGGCTACGATTGTCGCAGCGTTTTAAAACATGTTTTAAAATCCTACGACATTTTTCGTGACGTGCACGACAGTCGTAAGCGAGTGGTAGGTTTGATTTACACGATACAATTCGTGTCGTAGGCCTGTCGTAAGCTTGTCGCATGCGACAAAGTCGTACCGTGTAAATAGGCCTTAAGCAAACCACGATGGCAACGGCAACGAGGACACGAAAAAAAAAGATCTAATTGGCAGAACAATAGCTCAGCACGTGCGTTTCATAACTTTGTACATTTCTTAGCCGTCCCGTGCAAAACCGCAACGTGAAATCACCACAACTTGCGTCGTCTACGAACAGAAACCGCGACGGCAAATTATTTTAATTTCCATTTGGAACTCAACACTTCCTTCCTACGTGATGCTGAAGTTGAGGTGTGGCGCCGTATGAGACGCAGCCATTTTCGAAATTCTAATTAAAGGCAGAAATTCATTTAATCGACATCTTCCATGGCGTTGCCGTCCTGACTGCTTAAGGTCCTTGAAATAAACCTTTAGCACCCTTCATTTTCCGACAACAACTTGCCGAGTTCTTTAAAAATGAACAAATTTAAGACTTGTCGAGTCATACTTTTGCTTATCAATGCAAACAACAACATTTCGGACGAACAATTTGTTCCATTATACGACAGTTATTGTTAAAAAAAAATCCAGATTTCGGCTATCAATCGTATGATGTTTTCGATCTAGAAAACATGAATTCAGCTGACCGAAAGGCCCGATTTCGAGTTGAAAAGGCAGAACTTCCTCGCCTTGCAGATTCGTGGCATGATGGGATGCTAGTACTCGCGAGATAACCCCCAGCATTTCATCAGTCTTTTCTAATAATTACTCGGTACCCTTTTATACTCCTGGGTGGATAGAGGTACTGTGAGAATGAAGTGTTTTGCTCAGGAACACAACACAATACCCGGTCAGATCTCGAACCCAGGCCTCTCGAAACGAAATCCAGCGCACTGCTTATTGGGCCATCGCGTCCGTAGGTAGGTAAAAAAAAATGGTCGTTTCAAGTTAAACTGTCATATCAACGCGACCTATTTTTCATTTTCAACCAATTTATCCCTTCCCCTTCGTCTTTCCTTGTTTTGAACCTCTTGGGTTAATTAAGAAATAGTTGCTAATAACAAAGAGGATCAACCACAGCCCTTGAGTTAATCATTTGTTTTATTTTCCAGATAACGAGGCTTGAAATTCTACAATAAGCACAGCGAAAGAAAAACCCTTACATTAGGAACCCAGCATTTTCCTTCACCCAATCCAAATTATGCTGGCAAAATAAGACTATTGCCTCAAATCTTATCCATCTGATCCGGAGGAAGACAGGTTAGATGTGTTTCACTTCGATTCTGCAATACGAAAAAAAAAAGAAAACACCACCGTGATTTGCCAAAGGCTGAGATTTGTTCTATAGCTGAATTGCATTTTCAAAGTTCCACCCACTTAAGTAAATTTTTCTTGAAATTGGAAATTTCTCCTACCGCTGTCCCCGTTTTCCTTTTGAACTCCTTCGTATCTCATAAAAAAGTAAAGCCTTTATACAGGCCCAAGTGACCCATGGGCCGGTTTCCTTAGCATGAAGCACGCAGCTAGGATTATCCCCTTTTATAAAAGCCATTTAAAAACCATATGAGCTACATTGATGAATTTAAGAGGACAGCTACGCATTCACCGTTAAATGCCCAGAGTTTACAACGTTTGTTTTTATCCTTGCAAGCTGACGGAAAAAAAAAGTAAAGCAATATACATGTAAGTACATCGCTTAATCTTATCAGACTTCATCAACATTTCTGTGTGAGTCACATTCCCCTGAATCAGGATTTTTTTATGCCTGGTCACCCGTGCGGTCAGACCGTTTTTTTTTTGCCTAATTTCGTCTCCCCACTCGTTCCTTGTGAATTAATTCCTATGTGAGTCGTTTCAGCGAGGAGAAGAGCTGCAATTACGAGGGCCTATACGGAGGGTTGCAATTGAATTCAACCAGAACTCATCTATTGTGGTATATGGCATACGCTAATAAACGCAAAAGGTCTTTTTGCTTTGTTGTCTTTACAAAAATCACCCAAATTTAATCCTGAACTGGCATATTGACTACAAAGAAAGCTAACAGTTATGTAGAGGTGGCCGTCGGGGAAGGAGTCGAGGAGAGGGGGGGGGGGGAAGAGCTTGAACGTTTTTTGAAGAATAACACTATGATTGAAAAGTCAGGGAATGCCTATTGGTGTATATGAATTGTCAGCAGAATCAAAACGTAAGAACAATAAAGAGAGAAAAAAGCATTACATGGATCTATCATCAAAAAATTTTTAAACGTTATGGGTAATCTAATTCACTTCTTGAGCATCATGCATACCCGGACAGACTCCGCAACTTTTGGAGCAATGGAACAACATGTACTTTGGATTTTTTCCGCATTCACCGGTCAATGCCCAGAGTTTACAACGTTTGTTTTTATCCTCGCAAGCTGACGGAAAAAAAAGTAAAGCAATATACATGTAAGTGCATCGCCTAATGTTATCAGATTTCATCAACATTTCTGTTTGAATCACAATCCCCTGAATCAGGATCTCTTTGTGCCTGGTCACCCGTGCTGCCGAACCTTTTCATTTTTCCTAATTTCACCTCCCCACTAGTTCCTTGTGAATTAATTTCCATGTAAGTCGTTTCAGTGAGAGAACGAGCTGTAATTATACTAGGACCTGTACAGAGGGTTGCATTCAAATTCAACGAGAACTCACCCATTGTGGTATATGGCATGCGCTAATAAACGCAAAAGGTCTTTTCGTTTGATGTCTTTACAAAAATCACCCAAATTTGATGCTGAACCGGCATATTGACTACAAAGAAAGCTTACAGTTATGTAGAGGAGGCCGTCGGGGAAGGAGAAGAGGAGAGGGGGGGAGGGGTGGAGGGGAAAGAGCTTGAACGTTTATTGAAGAATAACACTATGATTGAAAAGTCAGGGAATGCCTATTGGTGTATATGAATTGGCAGCAGAATCAAAATGAAAGCACAAGAAAGGGAGAAAAAAACATTACATGGATCTATTATTACGAAATTTTTAAACCTTACTGGTAATCTATTTCACTTCTTGAGCATCATGCATACCTGGACAGATTTTGCAACTTTTGGTGCAATTGATCACCATGTACTTTGGATTTTTTTTGCATTCACCGGTCAATGCCCAGAGTTTACAACGTTTGTCTTTATCCTTACAAGCTAACGGAAAAAAAGTAAGGCAATAATAACATGAACTCACTGCTAAGAGTCAGATTTCTTTAACATTTCTCTTTGAATAATATTTCCTAGCTTCTTTTATAAAAAAATCAATATGGCAGTCTTTCGTCAGGAAATCAACGATTTTACCCGGCATTCTTCGTTGCTCGTTCACCTCTCCCTTCACTTACTATCAGCAATAGATTCAAATCATTTGCTATCAGTCAGGGCCTTGGTTAGAGTGTTCCATTTAATGCCAGCATAATTATGAGCTTAACAGCGAGGAAAAAGAATCAAGCATTTATGCTTCAAAAAATAGTACAAAAAAAAAAGGACAAAACTGAAAAAGTAAACAAAAAGAAATAAAGAAAACTTTAAGACTAGGCCTGGTTACAAATTAGCCAGGTACCATAAAACAAGGACAGGCCTGGTTAAAAAGAAGCAGAAAAAGTGGCTTCCGGCAGTTCCAGAAGTTCTCATATTAATTTTAATGCAACACAACAGTGATGCTAACTGAGCGTAATCGTGACGTTCAAGTCTGAGCATTAAGAATTCACTAAATAGTGTAACATATCAAGCATAATGTGGCGAACCCTAGCCTTGGTTACCAAGCTGACTATAGTTTCCTACATCACCCTCCACCATTCTCCAATGTAGAAAGTTTTCATGGGGGGTGGAGCTGTAACCAACCAACTCCAGCTCACAATCTCTCCTCTTCACATTCAGAGTCACTTGAAAGAATTTTTAGCTTCGTTCTACACTTACCAGCCGCCACAGACAATGTACAGCTCACGAAAATCAACAAAATGACCAAGTTTCTCATGTTTAGCAAAAATCTACAGAAAGACAAAAATAAGATAGAATTTATAATTTTATCTCATTCAAACATAACGTTACATCCGTTGATCGGGGTTTGCTTAAATCAACCATAAGTGATGGTGATACAATTGAGTGGAACTAAGTCTGTAATCAAAGGAGTGATAAACAAAATGGACCACTTATTAAAGCAGTAACGGGCGTGGATGGTAGAAGAAGCGAATTCATCAAATTCAAATAATCTTGAAATTCTAAAGTAAGATAATAACTTGTTTTTCCAACAGAAGATTTTGTTCTCAGAGTTTTCCTCGCGGTTTCTTCGAGGATCATGTGGTAAAGGTTTTACATACGAAACAGAGTGAAGGTCAGGATTTTTGAAACGAAAAGATCCATGAGCTTGTAACTGTTACTGGTATATTAGGAAACCTAATAGTCCTGCTGGAGCATAATGCTCCACCAAATGATAATGAATACTGATCGAATCTAGCAAACACATAAAGCTTGGAGCAGAATTAAACTTTAAAAGGTCTTGTATAGCTCAGTTTTGAGAGAATTGGCTCGAACTGACTTTGTTCTTTTGGCTCGAAAGGACCAATTCTTTGATATTTTGCCTCGGTGCCTCTGTGATGAACCATCAGTTATAAGAGAAACTGTACGTACCGTGAATCTTCTTGAAGTTTCAACGATCCTTTTCCAAAGATTCCACAAGTCTGAAATCACGCAGTTTGAAACCAATGAAGAATGGGTGTGAACAGGTATAAGTTTTCAACTGTGTTTCACAATGAATGAGGAAGTTATTGAGCAAAACAATGTCTTTCGTCATCTTAGGCAGACACTTTGCATTTAGAGAAGGGAAGCACAAAGTTTTTTCAGTATATGTGGTCTCTGTTCTTATAAACGTGAATCACTTTAGTATTCTAAGACGAACCATAACTTACCTTGGGTATCTCCGGGAAGGACACTTCTACTAAACGATTGTCGTTTTGCTGTTGAGTTTTCATACAAACCAAAACCGGAACACACTGTCAATCAAATATATTCCCAGGCAGTTCTGTAAAGGAAGCTATGACATCAACATATTTACTGAACAAGAGTAGTAATACTGAAAAGTTGTATCAACGTTTATTATTTGGAATATTTAGTATATTTAATTGCTATATTGATTATTTCCGAGACCTCCCTTTCAGAAGTGAGACTATGTTTTTGCCTTATGTGGTCGCAATATTGATTAACTTATCAGAAGTGATACTTGCGGTTTAGCAGATGTTACAGTCAATTTCTAATACTTGTTATTTACCAGGGGAGGGTGTGGGGATTCTTATGGTCTTTAGTAAGGATAGAGCTTGGCCGAAAGATGAGGGTCGCACTCAAGACAAAAGGCACAGTTTTTCCCGTACAGACCAACCTTGACCGATGAATAACTTTTTTTTCGGCTAGTTTGCTTTCTTTGCTTTGCTGCGAGTGGCGTGGAAATTTCAGACCGTGGTCCTTATTGTGAAAAGTTGGATGTTTTACGAGCGCGCTATTAGCCAATACGTTTCGAGGATTAAAGATTCCGGCCCGCAAAGATCTTTAAAAAAAGTGATATTGTTTATTTTTGGAACCTCTCAGAATAATAATTATGCCATAGCTGGTCTTGTATTAAATTCAATAAATAGCTCCCATATTGCTGTGCGCGTGTGACCAATTTGTTTTTCAATTGGTATTAAACATCTTAAGCGACATATGACATATATTGTGCTTTGGATAAAAGTCAGCAAGTCTTTTTTTTAACTTCTTGGCTCAATTCCGTAAATCAAAATAGTTTTGATATTAATAAAATCATTGAGCATCATTTTTTTTATGAATACGAACTTTCAAAGAGTTTAAACGCTTGTATATTTTTTAAATGAACCATAGGCCTTACAAGTTTTCAAAAGAAGAGTACAATATGTTTATGCGAGTATAAAAGCCACAAATGTTTATATTGTGTCATGCGTTAGCTTCCTCAAAATTATGAGTCACAAGTCACGGGTATGGAGGCACCCCATCGGAAGAAACCCTTCTTTTAAAGCGCTCGATTTTGCAAATCATAGCGAAGAGCCTGTCGATGTTACATAGGGAGCGCCTATGTACCCAATATGCGATCTATCCAATCACGCTTTTTTATCTTGGTGAATAGTTTGCTTCCTTGTGGTAGGTGACACACTCGGCAGTTACAACCTTATTTTTTAATTACTAGTTGGGGTCGTTTATTGGAAGTACATCATTAACTGGAGAATCGCTGAAAGATTTGTGCAATTCTACCTTCACTTGAAAAGGTTAACTTTGGTACGTCGTCTAAAAGAGCTGAAAATTGTGTCCTACGGCTTCGTGTTATATAGTTTTAACAAAACAAAATCAAGAATTGTTCCCTTTTCGGCATGAAATCCATAATTATAATCACTCACATTAGAGTCCCAGAGTTCTAAGAAATATATGGCAGAAGAAGGGAATAATAATGGTAAAAATAATAGTACGTACAAAGAGGTCTGCTATATTGTATAGAAAAAGTTTCATTTCCGGAAGTAACAAGAGGCTTTTCAGAAAGAAACGTGCGAGTGCTTTTGGTGAAGCCGAAGTTTTATAGCGGAGCTCGCAGAGCGTAGCCCCATAATTATACAAAATAGTAGTAACCCATCAAGCCAAAAAAAATTTGGATGTACGACCGTATGACCGTACAAGGTGCTACTTTTAACATACGTTGTCAAGGGTACCGCGGGCACGCCAACGGCGCGGCTTTGTTCAGTAGTCCAGTGGTCAGTGCACTGGGCTCCGAGTCGGACGACCCGGGTTCTAGTCCTGGCCGGGGCAAGGCGTTGTGCCCTTGAGACGTGCGGGAAAAAAATGCGAGCTCCGCTTTTAGGCTTGGCTAAATCTATATATTATTTTTTCGCTAAGTTCGAGTTCACTACATGTTCGCTATATTAAGCTACATGTTCGCTTTATGTTCGCTACATTCAACTTCGAGCTCGCTACATCAGCAAACCCACCAAAGAAGTGTTTAAATTACGATAATTAATAATTACTGCAATCTCTCAATACCTTCTAGTCGTAGCTTCAGTCGCTGAAATCTACTCTATATGTACGGCCAGCAACTCATCTCATCTGCTCAAGATTCTAGATATAAGTAACTAGAATTGAAATGGTAGCAAGACAACGTATGAAATTTTTTTCGGTAGTTAAGAAGTTCGTAGCAAATTACACTTAGGCAAGAAATGTACTCCCGAGCATAAACTTTGCGTTTTAAACTTAAGTGTAAACTTACAAGAACAAACGATCGAGATTTACATGAGTATGAATATTACCTATGAAAGTTAGACCTCCAGATATAAACGTTTAAACTTAAGTCATTGTGCAAGTGCCTGGGTGCCAATATATCGTAAATTCTCCTTGGTTCTGTGGTAAATATAAAGTATTAAAATAGTCTTCCTTATTATGTTAGCAAAATCGACTTAGGTGTAGCGAACTTCGGCCGCGGCACTTATCGGGGGCAAGGGGGACGCCGGCTTAGTCGTGTAAACAAGGTATTCAAAGTGACGAGAAACTACAACTTTTTTCTAAATTATATGGAACCGTTCTTTAGTCTATTTCATAAGAGGCCGAAAAAATTCAAATCTTCTCGTTCTAAGCTAATGGAAGTCCTTACGTAACATTCATTTTGATGATGGCAAGAGCTGTAAGCTACAAATAGAGTTGATCACAGCCTTTAAAATTGATTATTTCATTTATTTTCAGATTACTAGGCTTAAACTTTACTATAAGCATAGCAAAAAAGAAACCTTACATTGGCAGCCGAGGATCTTCTCATACCCAACTCGAGTTATGCGAGCAAAATAACATGCACCCTCTGATATGTTACCCATTTGTTCCTGAGGAAGACAGTTCCTATCTGTTGTGGTTCACTTCGATTCTTCCGCCACCATCAATTCATCATCCGCACGACATCCATTGTACACGCTGTTGATAATAAAGCTGTCGCCATATTCGGGAATTGGAGCGATAACGATAAGGTTAGCGATTCTGTTCGGATATCAGACCAGGGTTCGTTCTTCGGTCGATTGAAACCGAACCAATTATGTTTGTTTGATCCCTTTGCGTTGAAGATCAGCTCGTTAGATGAATATCCGCCTGCGTAAAGGACAACTCTTGCCTGATAAAATCATTCAAACCTGTTGCTGCTTGCAGAGAACTCAGTTCCCATCTAAAACTTTTAAATCGATCTGAAATATTACGTGAGGTAATTTAGTATTATCAACTTAGTAGATGACGTAAATTGGCCATCGTAAAGAGTTCAAAAGCTGACCTTTCGAGTGTTAGACCTTCGTCAGAGCAATGGACTGAAGAGCTAAAGCTCGAAACGCCTGCTTTTAAACTCTTTACGATGGCCAATCTACTTATCAACTCAGTTGATCATACCAAATTACCCTGTTATACTCTCCTACCGACGCAGCATCACAGTTTCTTTAGAAACTTACCCCCTTTGTATATTTTAAATCTTACTTAGCCACGAATGTGAAGTTACGCATGTCACGATGTCTTCCAAAGTTTAGAGCGAGGACGATCGAACCATGAACACTTAGACTTTTTTTTATTTGCTTTGTTGTCATCATCCAATCACAAGCTCGCTTCATGTCGGGGCACACTCGTTTTATATATGTTGAATCAGGTAAGAGTAATTAATGGCTAACAAAAGCGAAGTTTTCTGTTGGCTAAAATCTTTCTCCCCGGGAATGACATTGGAAAGACTTTCGCTACAATTTGAAACGAAGGGTTTCCGTTGGCGAAGGTCTCTTGCGTCAGTTAAAACGGAGGATTTAGACTCCTTCTTCCCATCCCCCGACAAGCTGCTAATAAGGGTCTTAAGCACCGAGAATTTTCATAGCGACGGCGACGTCGGTGGACGAAAGAGACTGGGGCGAGGACGGCGTTTTCCCGCCAAAAACGTTAAGGGCCTTAAGCAAACCACGATGGCGACGGCAACGAGGACACGTAAAAAAAGATCTAATTGGCAGAACAATAGCTCAGCACGTGCGTTTCATAACTTTGTACATTTCTTAACCGTCCCATGCAAAACAGCAACGTGAAATTACCACAACTTGCGTCGTCTGCGAACAGAAACTGCGGCGGCAAATTATTTTAATTTCCATTTGGAACTCAACACTTCCTTCCTACGTGATGCTGAAGTTGAGGTGTGTTGCCGTATGAGACGGTAACTACACGTAGCCATTTTCGAAATTCTAATTAAAGGCAGAAATTCATTTTTTCAATCGACATCTTCCATGGCGTTGCCGTCCTGACTGCTTAAGTTCCCTGATATAAACGTTTACCACCCTTCATTTTCCGACAGCAATTTGTCGAGTTCTTTAAAAATGAACAAATCTAAGACTTGTCGAGAGATACTTCTGCTTATCAATGCAGACAACAACAGTTCGGACGAAGAATTTGTTCCCTTTTACGACAGTTATTGTTCAAAAAACCCAGATTTCGGCTATCAATCGTATGATGTTTCCGATCCAGAAAACATGAATTCAGCTGACTGAAAGGCCCAATTTCGAGTTGAAAAGGCAGAACTTCCTCGCCTTGCAGATTCTTGGCATGATGGGATGCTAGTACTCGCGAGATAACCCCCAGCATTTCATCAGTCTTTCCTAATAATTACTTGGTACCCTTTTATACTCCTGGGTGGATAGAGGCACTGTGAGAATGAAGTGTTTTGCTCAGGAACACAACACAAAACCTGGTCAGATCTCGAACCCAGGCCTCTCGAAACGAAATCCAGTGCACTGCCTATTGGGCCATCGCGTCCGTAGGTAGATAAAAAAAATGGTCGTTTCAAGTTAAACTGTCATATCAACGCGACCTATTTTTCATTTTAAAACAATTTGTCCCTTCCCCTTCGTCTTTCTTTGTTTTGAACCTCTTGGGGTTAATTAAGAAATGATTGCTACTAACAAAGAGAATCAACCACAGTCTTTGAGTTGATCATTTGTTTTATTTTCTAGATAACGAGGCTTGAAATTCTACAATAAGCACAGCGAAAGAAAAACCCTTACATTAGGAACCCAGCATTTTCCTTCACCCAATCCAAATTATGCTGGCAAAATAAGACTACTGCCTCAAATCTTATCCATCTGATCCGGAGGAAGACAGGTTAGATGTGTTTCACTTCGATTCTGCAATAAGAAAAAAAAAAAGAAAACACCACCGTGATTTGCCAAAGGCTGAGATTTGTTCTATAGCTGAATTGCATTTTCAAAGTTCCACCCACTTAAGTAAATTTTTCTTGAAATTGGAAATTTCTCCTACCGCTGTCCCCGTTTTCCTTTTGAACTCCTTCGTATCTCATAAAAAAGTAAAGCCTTTATACAGGCCCAAGTGACCCATGGGCCGGTTTCCTTAGCATGAAGCACGCAGCTAGGATTATCCCCTTTTATAAAAGCCATTTAAAAACCATATGAGCTACATTGATGAATTTAAGAGGACAGCTGGTAAGACGGACAGGGTGACAAATCGCACTTTTTCTGAGAGAGAGATAAACCTCTGTGACTTTTTAAAAGAAGAGAATGCTCATCACTACACGTACATTAGTAAGAGAATTAAACATATCATTAATAAAAAACACAACATTTCAAAACATTTTAAGGTTTACGCTAATCTGTTTGATTTTTTAAACGATTACTTATGCGCATGCATACCTAACACTTGCCGCAACTTTTGGAGCAATTGGACAGCATGTACTTTGGATTTTTTCTGCATTCACCGGTCGATGCCCAGGATTTACAATGTTTGTGCTTATCCTTGCAAGCTGACGGAAAAAAAAGTAAAGCAATATACATGTAATATTTCTTTTTGATTCACATTTCTCTGAATCAGGATCTCTTCATGCCTGGTCACCTGTGCTGCCGGACCGTTTTTTTTTTCCTAATTTTGCCTCCCCACTCGTTCCTTGTGAATTTATTCCTATGTAAGTCGTTTCAGTGAGAGAAAGAACTGTAATTATATGAGGGCCTACACAGAGGATATCAATTAAATTCAACGAGAACCCACCCATTGTGGTATATGGCATGCGCTAATAAACGCAAAAGGTCTTTTTGCTTTGATGTCTTTACACAAATCACCCAAATTTAATGCTGAACTGGCATGTTAACTACAAAGAAAGCTAACAGTTATGTAGAGGTGGCCGTCGGGGAAGGAGTAGAGGAGAGGGAGGGAGGGGTGGAGGGGAAAGAGCTTGAACGTTTTTTGAAGAATAACACTATGATTGAAAAGTCAGGGAATGCCCATTGGCGTAGATGAATTGGCAGCAGAATCAAGATGTAAGCCCAAGAAAGGGAGAGAAAAGCATTACATGGATCTATTATCGCAAATTTTTGTAACGTTATGGGTAATCTATTTCACTTCTTGAGCATCATGCATACCTGGACAGACTCTGCAACTTTTGGAGCAATTGAACAGCATGTACTTTGGATTTTTTCTGCATTCACCGTTCGATGCCCAGGATTTACAATGTTTGTTCTTATCCTTGCAAGCTGACGGGAAAAAAAAAAGTAAAGCAATATACATGTAAGTGCATCGCTTAATATTATCAGATTTCATCAACATTCCTGTTTGAATCATAATCCCCTGAATCAGGATCTCCTCATGCCTGGTCACCCGTGCAGCCGGACCGTTTTTTCTTTTTTTCCTAATTTCGCCTCCCCACTCGTTCCTTGTGAATTTATTCCCATGTAAGTCGTTTCAGTGAGAGAAAGAGTTGTAATTTTACAAGAACCTATACAGAGGCTTGCATTTAAATTCAATGAGAACTCACCAATTGTGGTATATGGCATGCGCTAATAAACGCAAAAGGTCTTTTTGCTTTGATATTTTTACACAAAACACCCAAATTTAATGCTGAACTGGCATGTTTGTTGACTACAAGGAAAGCTAACAGTTATAAAGAGGTGGCCGTCGGGGAAGGAGAAGAAAGGGGGAGGAGGGGGTGGAGGGGAAAGAGCTTGAACTTTTTTTTAGAGAATAACACTATGATCGAAAAGTCAGGGAATGCCTATCGGTGTGTATGAATTGGCAGCAGAATCAAAATGTAAGCACAAGAAAGAGAGAAAAAAAAGCATTACATGCATCTGTTATCGCAAATTTTTTTACGTTATGGTTAATTTATTTCACTTCTTGAGCATCATGCATACCTGGACAGATTGTGCAACTTTTGGGGCAATTGATCACCATGCTTTTTGGATTTTTTTTGCATTCACCGCTCAATGCCCAGGATTTACAATGTTTGTTTTTATCCTTGCAAGCTGACGGAAAAAAAGTAAGGCAATGAAAACATGAACTCAATGCTAAGAGTCAGAGTTCTTTAACATTTCTCTTTGTATAATATTTTCCTTGCTTCTTTTGGAAAAAAAATCAATATGGCAGTCTTTTGTCAGGAAATCAACGATTTTACCTGGCATTCTTCGTTGCTCGTTCACCTCTCCCTTCACTTACTATCAGCAATAGATTCAAATCACATGCTATCAGTCAGGGCCTTGGTTAGAGTGTTCTACTTAATGCCAGTATAGTTTTGAGCTTAACAGCGAGGAAAAACATCAAGCATTTATGCTTAAAAAAATGGTACAAAAATGTACAAAACTGAAAAATTAAACGTAAGTAAAAAGTAATAGAGAATGATGCATTTTTAAACTTTAAGACTAGGCCTAGTTACAAATTAGCCAGGTACTATAAAACAAGGCCAAGCCTGGTTACAAAGAAGCAAAAAAATGGCTTCCAGCAGTTCCAGAAGTTCTCATATTAATTGTAATGCAACACAAAAGTGATGCTGACTGAGCGTAATCGTGACATTTTCTGAGCATTAAGAATTCAATATATAGTGTAACATATCGAGCATAATTTGGCGAACCGTAGCCTTGGTCACCGAGCTGACTAAAGTCTCCTAGATCACGCCCCACCATTCTCCAATGTAGAAAGTTTTCATGAGGGGAGGAGCTGTAACCAACCAAATCCAGCTCACAGTCTCTCCTCCTTCGCATTCAGAGTCACTTGAAAGAATTTTGAGCTTCCTTCTGCACTTACCAGCCATCACAGACAATGCACAGCTCACGAAAATCAACAAAATGACCAAGTTTCTCATGTTTAGCAAATATCTACAGAGAGACAAAAATAAGATAGAATTTATAATTTTATCCCATTCAAACATAACGTTACATCCGCGGATCGGGGTTTGGTTAAATCAACCATAAGTAATGGTGATACAACTGAGTGGAACTAAGTCTGTAATCAAAGGAGTGATAACCAAATGGATGACTTATTAAAGCAGTAACGGGCGTGGATGGTAGAAGAAGCGATTTCATCAAATTCAAATAATATTGAAATTCTCAAGTAAGATAATAACTTGTTTTTCTAACAGCAGATTTTGTTCTTAGAGTTTTCCTCGCGGTTTCTTCGAGGATCATATGGTAAAGGTTTTACATACGAAACAGAGTAAAGGTCAGGATTTTTGAAACGAAAAGATCCATGAGCTTGTAACTGTTACTGGTATATTAGGAAACCTAATAGTCCTGCCAGAGCATCATGCCCCACCAAATGATAATGAATACTGATCGAATCTAACAAACACATAAAGCTTGGGTCAGAAACAAACATTAAAATGTTTTGTTTTGCTCAGTTTTGAGAGAATTGGCTCGAACTGACTTTGTTGAACAATTCTTTGATATTTTGCCTCGGTGCTTCTGTGATGAACCATCGGTTATAAGAGAAACTGTACGTACCGTGAATCTTCTTGAAGTTTCAACGATCCTTTTCCAAAGATTCCACAAGTCTGAAATCACGCAGTTTGAAACCAATGAAGAATGGGTGTGAACAGGTATAAGTTTTCAATCGTGTTTCACAATGAATGAGGATGTTATTGAGCAAAAGAATGTCTTTCGTCATCTTAGGCAGACACTTTGCATTTAGAGAAGGGAAGCACAAAGTTTTTTCATAATATGTGCTCTCTGTTCTTATAAACGTGAATCACTTTAGTATTCTAAGACGAACCATAACTTACCTTGGGTGTCTCCGGGAAGGACACTTCTGCTAAACGATTGTCGTTTTGCTGTTGAGTTTTCATACAAACCAAACCCGGAACACACTGTCAATCAAATATATTCCCAGGAAGTTCTGTAAAGGAAGCTATGACGTCAACATATTTACTGAACAAGAGTAGTAATACTGAAAAGTTGTATCAACGTTTATTATTTGGAATATTTAATATATTTAATTGCTATATTGATTATTCCCGAGACCTCCCTTTCAGAAGTGAGACTATGTTTTTGCCTTATGTGGTCGCAATATTGATTAACTTATCAGAAGTGATACTTGCGGTTTAGAGGTCCTTTTATATGATCACTAATTAGCGGCCTTTTTTCTGACGAGGTGTAAATAAGCGTCAAGAAGCAGTCCGCCATCGTCACGATTTAAAGGAGCGTGGGCGGAGTTAATGTGCCAAGCCTCCAAACAAAGGCGCTGGTGGTAACGCCGATTAGTGGTGATAATTTTAGAATTATCCCACCCAGTTGTATGGTTGGTTAGGCAAGTATGCTCCGATAAAGTGGAATTTTCCTTTTTGCAAAGAAAAACCGCTTTTTGGTGCTCTTTTAACCGTGTACCAAACTGGCGTTTGGTCTGTCCGATGTACCAAACGCCAGTTTGGTACAATTCTCCGGGAAGGACACTTCTACTAAACGATTGTCGTTTTGCTGTTGATTTTTTATACAAACCAAAACCGGAACACACTGTCAATCAAATATATTCCCAGGCGGTTCTGTAAAGGAAGCTATGACATCAACATATTTACTGAACAAGTGCAGTAATACTGAAAAGTTATATCAACGTTTATTACTTAATATTAAATATATTTAATTGCTTTATTGATTATTTCCGAAGCCTCCCTTTCTGAAGTAAGACTATATTTTTGTCTTATCTGGTCACAATATTGATTAACAGCGCCTTTGTTTGGAGGCTTAGCACATTAACTCCGCCCACGCTCCTTTAAATCGTGACGATGGCGGTCTGTTTCCTGACGCTTATTTACACCTCGTCAGAAAAAAGGCCGCTAATTAGTGATCATATAAAAGGACCTCTTGTTGCAGCGTTTAGGTCACCCCTGATGAAGGCACTAGACAGGAGTGTCGAAACGTTGGGTCTATGAATTGTAACTTCTTCGGCTACATTCATTAAATCTGCAAACCAGTGTAGCATCACACTATGTCTGATTGTCCACCTGGTTGCCGTGTGAACTTTAATAAATTTTTTCTAAATTATATGGAACCGTCCTTTAGTCTATATCATGAGAGGCCAAGAAAATTCAAATCTTCTCGTTCTAAGCTAATGGAAGTCCTTACGTAACATTCATTTTGATGATGAGAAGAGTTGTAAGCTACAAATAGAGTTGATCACAGCCTTTGAAATTGATTATTTGATTTATTTTCCAGATTATTAGGCTTGAACTTTGAAATATTATTCATCTGTTCCAGTGGAAGGCAGTTCCATTGTGATTCACTTCGATTCTGCTGCCACCATCCATTCATCATCAGCAAGACATCCATTGTACACGCTGTTGATAATAAAGCTGTCGCCATATTCGGGAATTGGAGCGATAACGATAAGGTCAGCGATTCTGTTTGGATATCAGACCAGGGTTCGTTCTTCAGTCGATTTAAATCGAACTAGTTATGTTTGTTTGATCCCTTTGCGTTGAAGATCAGCTCGTTGGATGAATATCCGCCTGCGTAAAGGACAACTCTTGCCTGATAAAATCATTCAAACCTGTTGCTGCTTGCAGAGAACTCAGTTCCCATCTAAAACATTTAAATCCATCTGAAATATTACTTGAGGTAATTTAGCATTATCGACTTAGTTGATGACGTAAATTGGCCACTGTAAAGAGTTCGAAAGCTGACATTTCGAGTGTTAGACCTTCGTCAGAGCAATGGACGAAGAGCTAACGCTCGAAACGCCTGCTTTTAAACTCTTTACGATGGCCAATCTACTCATCAACTCAGTTGATCATACTAAATTACCCTGTTATACTCTCCTACCGACGCAGCATCACAGTTTCTTTAGAAACTTACCCCCTTTGTATATTTTAAATCTTACTTAGCCACGAATGTGAAGTTACGCATGTCACGATGTCTTCCAAAGTTTAGAGCGAGGACAATCGAACCATGAACACCTAGACTTTTTTTTTTTTGCTTTTTTGTCATCATCTAATCACAAGCTCACTTCATGTCGGGGCGCACACATTTTATATATGTTGAATCAGGTAAGAGTAATTAATGGCTGACAAAAGCGAAGTTTTCTGTTGGCTAAAATCCTTCTTCCCGGGAATGAAATTGGAAAGACTTTCGCTACAATTTGAAACAAAGGGTTTCCGTTGGCGAAGGTCTCTTGCGTCAGTTAAAACGGAGGATTTGGACTCCTTCTTCCCGTTCCCTGACAAGCTGCTAATAGGGACCTTAAGCACCGAGAACTTTCATAACGACGGCGACGTCGGTGGACGAAAGAGACTGAGGTGAGGACGGCGTTTTTCTCGCCAAAAAAAGCAAACCACGATGGCGACGGCAACGAGGACACGAAAAAAAAAAAGATCTAATTAGCAGAACAATAGCTCAGCACGTGTGTTTTATAACTTTGTACATTTCTTAGCCGTCCCGTGCAAAACAGCAACGTGAAATCATCACAACTTGCGTCGTCTACGAACAGAAACCGCGACGGCAAATTATTTTAATTTCCATTAGGAACTCAACACTTCCTTCCTACGTGATGCTGAAGTTGAGGTGTGGCGCCGTATGAGACAGTAACTACAGGCAGCCATTTTCGAAATTCTAATTAAAGGCAGAAATTCATTTTTTCAATCGACATCTTCCATGGCGTTGCCGTCCTGACTGCTTAAGGTCCCTGATATAAACCTTTAGCACCCTTCATTTTCCGACAGCAACTTGCCGGGTTCTTTAAAAATAAATAAATCTAAGACTTGTCGAGAGATACTTTTGCTTATCAATGCAGACAACAACATTTCGGACGAAGAATTTGTTCCATTATGCGACAGTTATTGTTAAAAAAAATCCAGATTTCGGCTATCAATCGTATCATGTTTTCGATCAAGAAAAAATGAATTCAGCTGACTGAAAGGCCCGCTTTCGAGTTGAAAAGGCAGAACTTCCTCGCCTTGCAGATTCCCGTAGTGTTCCATTGCAAACAGAGAAGCATTTTTGATGGTTTGGAGGAACTGTGTGTGCTACTGAGACGAACAAGTTATCCCTGTAGATTCAGCGATATGATTCGATATTTTCCAAGACCAGTTTCTTGTTTTTAATGAACTTTTGTTTCAGAGGGACGAAAACATGACGCAAGTATGCTTGCTGACTCTGGGCTTCTGAACGACATGGGGAACTTCGCCTTTTCCTCAGCTGACCAACCTATGTGCGTTTTTGGCGACCCTGCTTATCCCCTCCGGATTCCTCTTCAGGCGCCATATCGTCAGGGACGTCTAACCCAACAAATGGAAGATTATAATAAAGCAATGAGTACAGGACGAGTGTCCTTCGAATGGCTTTCCGGGGACATAATAAAAACAATAGAATAAAAATATAAAGATTGGTCTAAGCAGCGTAGGAAAAATGTATATTGTATGTTCCTCTATTAACGAAACAACAGCTGCACTATCCGCGACGGCCATCTTGTTTTCGTTTTTTTTTTTCTCTGATGAACTAAAGCTCTGTTCCTTTGATGCACCCGTGATCTGAGCGATCTTGGGTCGCAAATCCTAATCCGGATCCTCCCAAAGGAACACACCTTTAGTTCCTCAGATCAGTTACCATGACAGCTAGCGCGAAATCGTAGAGCGCGTCAACGGAATCGCGCGCTAAATTTGAAAACGAAAACAAGATGACCGTCGCGGATAGAGCAGCTGTTGTTTCGTTAATAGAGGAACTTTCCGATAAGGGGTCTGTCAAAACATCAAAGTAATCCACTCCAGTGGCGGAATGAAGCAAGTTCAGCGTCTAGTTTACGTTGGAGGCGTAGCGCTGAATTTCAATCGCAGGTTCACCAATATAGGAATTACCGTACACTCGATTTCCTGATTTTACAATAACACTAAATTAATCCAAAAAATATGTCCAATTTGTTCGAGAAAATAATCGGTATAGTCCGTATTTGCTTGTGACAATGACTCTTTGGGTACTTGGGAAATCTTTTTCCGTGTCATTCTACAGTCTTCCCGAATGCACTTTTTTATTCCTGACTGAGATGGCAAATGACCAGGGGGAGAAATTCCATGCAGGAAGAGACGCTGTTGAAGCTCACTTGTATACACAGTAGGTTTTCTTAATTTCTTGGTTCCAAATATTCAACAATAGTGGCTGACAACTTATTCCGAACCGGTGTTTTCAGCGGCGGAGCCAAGGAGGAGTTAGTGTCTTTCGTAGAATTGAACAACTTTATTTACATACCCCACGCTAAGTCGCATGTTTTGTGTAATTTGCCTTTGCGATAAGCCTCGATGATGCAAGTCAAGTACTCTTTCCCGGTAGCCTTGTGGCAGAGCCTTACCATTATCGTATATTCCTTGCTGTCGACTGACACTTAGTTTGCATTCACCTTTGCGAAAATGAAATAAAAAACTCTGCGCACCATCAGAAACCCAAAAAACTGCTCGAAGTCAGTGAGCCAAATTGAACTTACCAGCCTAATTTATGGGCACAAAGGCCATTCCAAGCTAAAATAATGTTCAGCCGAATCACCCGAGACGTTGGTTTGAAAAAAATTAAAATTATATTTTCCCGTCAATGATGTGATTAGACAGTGCTACAAAAATTGCGAATTCTTTTGTCTATTTTAAGAGCTCTTATTGGATAATCATCAAAAAGAGGCAGAAAGAAGAATCAAGCATTCACGGTTCGAGTGTCCTCACTGTAAGACTCTCCAAGTTGTTTGCAATCCTCGTTTCTTTGTAAATCATTATTAACCCTTTATTTGGTTGACTAAGGAAAGAGAGTGTAGAGTAGTAAGGAGAGTGAAGTTATACGATATGTCAAAACGGTTGAAAATGACTCACAACCACAACCTACTAATGATAAAAACGAAACTTTCGTGCGACAACTTTATCTCAAGACTTTATTTCAAAATGAATCAATAAATAATCACGTGTATAGTGAAGACATATATAAGTCAACCACTGTTATTTAACCGCCTCACTCAGGAACAGACTTGTTTATCTTTGTCCTCAATCAGTTCCCGATCTTTAGATCATAACACAACAAAGATTAAATATGCAGACGTCAAGGTCATATTGACGAAACATTATCAATAAAAGGTTCCGCTTCTAGGTATCACAACTAAAGGGGTTTAAGCCTTATTCTTTAGCCTCAAATGAAAAATTACCCTGCCAAAAATTGAACCCAGGATCTACTAAAATGCACCTGCATAAACGAAAAATGGGCACGTCTACCATTGGACCGACATTCCCATCTCTCGGTTGAATTGATTCAACCTCACCCCATTCCCTTTCCCCCACAGAAAGAGGAAATAAATTCTGAAAATCAAAATATTCCGTTACTTTCTTTCCTCTGACATTAGAATTCTTGATTGTTCTTTGAATCGAAACGTGTTATTAGGTCAGAGATTCGACTTAAACTGCGGTATAAATGTTGGCTTCCTTCTAAATCTACGTTTGCAGTGAAGGGGGATGCGATGAAAACAAACATTCACGTATGTTGGAAATGAAAACTTACCAAATTTGACTGCTACCATCCCTTCAGAGTAAAGGACTAACGCTCGAAACGTCCACCAAACCCACCCCACCGACGCAGCACCGCAGTTTCTTCTTCGCGCGATAGCTTACTTCATAGCTCAACTCAGTTCCTCTTCTATCTAAAACTGAATAAGTCAAACAGACCAAATCCTCTACGACGAAACATGACTTTTGCTCGTAGAGGAAGCCAACACTTAAATTGCAATGGAGGACTTATTTTTTTAGCGTATGCACGTAAGAAATAGGGTTTCCTGTGATTCTGATTTACGACAAATTTTGTTTCAGGAGCTTTCGGAAAAAAGAAAGTGCGTTTACAAGGTTGAGCGAATTTTGGGTGGCAGCATCAATAAAAAAATGAAAATTTTTGTGCGGTCGCAGAATCTTCAGTAACCCTCAATTTTCGATCATTTATTCGGTAGCTATGGTAACGGTATAGCCTTCTACATATACCTTAAATCAGTGCCATTTTAATTTCAGCTCTTTTCATTATTTGGACTGAGCCTGCTTTTACTCTCCTACTAGTCGTTAGGCGTAACGGCCCATGGAAGTGAGAAAAACACTGTCTTGTTAACTGGTTCAATCTACGAGTTCGATTTATGGTTTTTCTTGGTGTTGCGTAAACTAGTGCTGGAGAGAAGTTTCGTTTTTGAATAATCATTATTCACTGATCTTCAATCTGTTGCACGTATTAAGCCATTTCATTATCGCTTTATCCAGAAAACCAAAAGGCAATTAATCTTTTATATTTCTGTGATAATTTGCTTTTCATTTAGCCCAATTAATAATGTTTGCGTAGTCTCGCGTTTGCTTTGCATTCACATTGAAAAAAAACATTGATTTTCGGAATGTTTATTTTATTTGAACAATTCGCCGGTCTTTCAGAGTAGATAAGTAATTTAATTTTGTAAAGTCATCAATTTCTTGATATGATATCATTAGTTTGGTAAATTCGTAAAGAAAATATGAAAATAGAATTGTGAAACAGCTATGAATTTGACTCAAAAATGTATTTCATAGATGCAGGTGGGTAAAAAATGTCTGTATTCGAGTCACGTGGCCAACCAAGCTATAGTTTAACTCGGTTCCCTTGGCATGATGGGATGCTAGTACGCGAGATTACCCCCCAGTATTTCATCAGTCTTTCCTAATGATTATTCGGTACCCTTTTATACTCCTGGGTGGATAGAGGCACTGTGAGATTGAAGTGTTTTGCTCAGGAACACAACACAATACCTGGTCAGGTCTCGAACCCAGACCTCTCGAAACGAAATCCAGCGCACTGCCTATTGGGCAATCGCGTCCGTAGGTAGATTAAAAAAAATGGTCGGTTTAAGTTAAAATGCCATATCAGCGCGGCCTATTATTCATTTTCAACCAATTTATCCCTTGGGTTGATTAAGAAATGGTTGTTAATAACAAAGAGAATCAACCACAGACTTTGAGTTGATCATCTGTTTATTTTCCAGATAACGAGGCTTAAAATTCGGCAATAAGCACAGCGAAAAAAAACCCCTTACATTAGCAACCCAGCTCATTCCTTCACCCAACCCAAATCATGCAAGCAAAATGATACTACTGCCTCATATCTTTTCCATCTGATCCGGAAGAAGACAGGTCAGAAGGTTTTATTTTGATTCTGCAATAAGAAAAAAAACACCACTGTGATTAACCAAAGGCAAATATTTGTATCATAGTTGAAATGCATTTTCAAAGTTTCACCTCTATTTAAGTCAATTTTTCTTGAAATTGGAAATTCCTCCTACCGCTGCCATCGTTTTCCTTTTGAACTCCTTGTCATCTCATTAGAGACCTCTCAATTTAAATACGAAAAGGGGGTAGATCCTCCTAATCCATTCTCATTGGTCTTTTTCCCCATTACGAAAGCCATTTTAAAAAACCATTTGAGCCACATTTATGAATTTAAGAAGACAGCTGTTATTACGGACAGGGTGACAAATCGCACTTTTTGTCAAGAGAGATAAACCTCTGTGATTTCTTTTTTTTTATTGTTTTGTTTGTTTTTTTTTTTTTAAGAAAAGAATGCTCATCACCACATGTAAATAACTAAGAGAATTAAATGAGACACAAAACACACATTTTTAAAACGTTTTAAAGTTTCCGCTAATCTATATGATTTTTTAAACGATTACTTGTGCACATGCTTACCTAACAGAAGCGGCAAGTTTTGGGGCAATTACGCTTCATGTAATTTTTGTTTTTCGTACATTCACTGTTTGCTGCCTTAGATTTACAACCTTTGACTTTATCCTTACAAACTGAAAGGAAAAAAGTAAAGCAGTGTAAATGTAAGTGCATCGCGTATCTTATCAGATTTCATCAACATTTCTGTTTGAATCGTATTCCCCTGAATCAGGATCTCTTCATGCCTGGTCACCCGTGCTGCCGGACCTTTTCTTTTTTCCTAATCTCGCCTCTCTACTCGTTCCTTGTGAATTAATTCCTATGTAATTCGTTTCAGTGAGTGAAAGAGCTGTAATTATACAAGGGCCTATACAGAGGGTCGCAATTAAATTCAGCGAGAACTCACCCATTGTGGTATATGGCATGCGCTGATAAACGCAAAGGTCTTTCTGCTTTGATGTCTTCACAAGAATCACTTAAATTTAATGCTGAACTGGCATATTGACTACAAAGAAAGCTAACAGTTATGTAGAGGTGGCCGTCGGGGAAGGAGTAGAGGAGAGGGGGGGGGGAGGGGTAGAGGGGAAAGAGCTTGAACGTTTTTTGAAGAATAACACTATGGTTGAAAAGTGAGGGAATGCCCATTGGTGTAGATGAATCGGCAGCGGGATCAAAATTTAAGCCCAAGAAAGGGAGAAAAAAGCATTACATGGATCTATTATCGCAAATTTTTGTAACGTTATGGGTAATCTATTTCACTTCTTGAGCATCATGCTTACCTGGACAGACTCCGCAACTTTTGGAGCAATTGAACAGCATGAAATTTGGATTTTTTCCGCATTCACCGATCGATGCCCAGAATTTACAATTTTTGTTTTTATCTTTGCAACCTGACGGAAAAAAAGTAAAGCAATAACATGTAAGTGCATCGCTTAATCTTACCAGATTTCATCAACATTTCTGTTTGAATCACATTCCTTTGAATCACATTCCCCTGAATCAGGATCTCTTCATGCCTGGTCACCCGTGCTGCCGGACCGTTTTTTTTCTTAATTTCGCCTCCCCAATCGTTCCTTGTGAATTAATTCCCATGTAAGTCATTTCAGTGAGGAGAAGAGCTGTAATTACGAGGGACTGTGCAGGGGGTTGCAATTAAATTAAACGAGAATTAACCCATTGTGGTATATGGCATGCGCTAATAAACGCAAAAGGTCTTTTTGCTTTGATGTCTCTACAAAAAACACCCAAATTTAACGCTGAACTTGCATATCGACTACCAGGAAAGCTAACAGTTATGTCGAGGAGGCCGTCGGGGAAGGAGAAGAAAGGGGGGGGGGAGGGAGGGAGGGTGGAGGGGAAAGAGCTTGAACGTTTTTTTGAAGAATAACACTATGGTTGAAAAGTCAGGGAATGCCTATTGGTGTATATGAATTGGCAGCATAATCAAAATGTAAGCACAAGAAAGAGAGAAAAAAGCATTACATGGATCTATTCTCAAAAAACTTTAAAACGTTATGGGTAATCTTTTTTCACTTCTTGAGTATCATGCATACCTGGACAGATTGTGCAACTTCTGGGGCAATTGATCACCATGAACTTTGGATTTTTTTTGCATTCACCGCTCAATGCCCATGATTTACAATTTTTGTTTTTATCCTTGCAAGCTGACGGAAAAAAAGTAAGGCAATGAAAACATAAACTCACTCCTAAAGAATTCCATGAGTCAGATTTCTTTAAAATTTCTCTTTGTATAATATTTTCCTTGCTTCTTTTGGAAAAAATCAATATGGCAGTCTTTCGTTAGGAAAGCAACGATTTTACCAGTCATTCTTCGTTGCTCGTTTACCTCTCCCTTCACTTACTATCAGCAATAGATTCAAATCCCTTGCTATCAGTCAGGGCCTTAGTTAGAGTGTTCCACTTCAAGCATAATTTTGAGTTTAACAGCGAGGAAAAATAATCAAGCATCAAGCATAAAAAAAGTACAAAAAAAAAAGGACAAAACTGAAAAAGCAAACAAAAAGTAATAAAGAATGAAAACGAGGCCAGGCCTGGTTACAAAGAAGCCAAAAAAAATGGCTTCCAGCAGTTCTAGAAGTTCTCATATTAATTATAATGCAACACAAGAGTGATGCTAACTGAGCGTAATCGTGACATTTTCTGAACATTAAGAATTCACTAAATAGTGTAACATATCAAGCATAATGTGGCGAACCCTAGCCTTGGATCCGAGCTGACTATAGTTTCCTACGTCACGCCCCACCACTCTCCAATGTAGAAAGTTTTCATGAGGGGAGGAGCTGTTACCAACCAAATCCAGCTCACAATCTCTCCTCCTTCGCATTCAGAGTCACTTGAAAGAATTTTGAGCTTCCTTCTGCACTTACCAGCCGCCACAGACAATGCACAGCTCACGAAAATCAACAAAATGACCAAGTTTCTCATGTTTAGCAAATATCTACTGAGAGACAAAAATGAGGTAGAATTTATAATTTTATCCCATTCAAACATAATGTTACGTCCGTTGATCGGGTTTTGGTTAAATCAACCAAAGTAATGGTGGTAGAACTGAGTGGAAGCCCAATTAATTAGTATAGGTAATCACATGAGGCCAAGTACTATTAAGGATTAATTGCACGAGAGTTTTCAAAATTTTCCAAAATTCGAAAATTTTGAAAACTCAAGTGCAATTAATCCTTAATAGTACGAGGTCTCATGGGATTACTTGTTTATCAATAAAGGGCAAAATTTATACGAAGGAAAATCACGCGCGCAGTCTATTTTTAACAAATTTCAAGATAGCAAACGGTTGCTATGCAACGGATTAGCCAATCATTAACAGGTAATCATGCCCTCTCTTGATTACTAAAAATGCCCTCGATTAAGAAAAATGCCCTCTCTCTCAACCAATCAGCGCTCAGTAATTTTGCCCTTTATTGATAAGTTCTGTAATCATAGGAGTGATAAAGGAAATGAACGAATTATTAAAGCAGTAACGGGCGTGGATGACAGAGGAAGTGAATTCATCAAATTCAGATAATCTTTAAATTCTCAAGTACGATAAAACCCCGTTTTTCTCACAGCAGATTTTGTTCTAAGAGTTTTCCTCGCAGTTTCTCCGAGGATCATGTGGTAAAGGTTTTATATGCGAAAGAGGGTGAAGATCAGGATTTTTGAAACGACAAGATCGATGACTGTTTAGAACTGTTACTGGTATATATTAGGAAACCTACTAGTCCTGCCAGAGCGCCATGCCCCACTTAATGATAACGATTACTGATCGAATCTAAGCAACACAAAAAATTTGGATTAGAAACAACCTCATAAAGGTTTTTTATTGCTAAGTTTTGAGAGAATTGGCTCGAAATGACTTTTTTTTTTTGGTTCGAAAGGAACAGTTCTTTGATATTTTGCCTCTGTGCTTCTGTGATGAACGATCGGTTATAAGAGAAACTGTACATACCGTGAATCTTCTTGAAGTTTCAACGATTCCACAAGTCTGAACTCACGCAGTTTGGAACCTGTGGAGAATGGGCGTGAACGTATATAAGTTTTCAACCGTGTTTCATAAAGAACGAGGAAGTTATTGTGCAAAAGATTGTCTTTCGTCATCTTAGGCAGAGACTTAGCATTAGTGGTCTCCGTTCTTTTAAACTTGAATCAGCTTAGCATTCTAAGACGATCCATAACCTACCTTGGTTGTGTTCTGACTCAGTTCTCCGGGAAGGACACTTCTACTAAACGATTGTCGTTTTGCCGTTGATTTTTTATACAAATCAAAACCAGAATACACTGTCAATCAAGCATATTCCTGAGCGGTTCTGTAAGAGAAGTCATGAGATCAATATATTTAAAAAAAACAAGGCGTTTTTTTTTTAAAAAAATTGATAACAAGACTGTTGAAGACGGAAATTGATTAAAACCACGAAGGAATTAGTTCGGGGAAAAATACAACTCAGATATCTGTGAAACATAGGTAATTTTTCAGCAAAAAGTGCGATGGTTGGTTTACTTAGAGTTACTGAACAAATGTAGTAATAGGAATTAAATATACTTAATTTCTATACTTTTGCCTCATCTGGTCTCGTATTACATTGCAATATTTATCAACCTATCAAAATTTATACCTGTGCTTTAGCATGTCTTATATTCAATTTCTGATACATATTATTTACCAGGGGGTTGGGTGGGGGTCCTTATGATCTCCAGTGAGGATAGAACAAGTCCGAAAGCTGAACGCGGCAATCAAGACAAAAGGCACAGTTTTTCCCATGCAGACTAACATACACCAATGAATAACTTTTTTTTCGGCTAGTTTGCTTTCTTTGCTTTGCTGCGTGTGTCGTGGAAAATTCCTGACCGTGGTCCCTATTGTAAAAAGATAGATTGTTTACGAGCGCGTGATTAGCCGATAAGTTTCGAGGATTGAAGATTCCGGCCCTCAAAGATGCTTAAAAATAGCTCCCATGTTGTTGTGCGTCTGCAATCAATTTTTTATTCAATTAGTACTTAGATTATTTCTCTCAGGTAGAATTTCGGTCGGGCACCTTTTTCATATTGTGATCGTAAAATTGACATGGAGACAGATGTTTTTACGTAAACACAAGTTCCGGCTAAAAATTGGAATATTTCCATGTTGCGAAAAGATGTTTATTTACGAAGAAAATGACTTTAACTTATAAAGAATTGATCCTGCACAGGAATTTCCTGACAATGACCCTTCTCACATTTTTAACCTCTTTGATATTCTCGTTTTTTAGGTTAAATCCATGTTGAATTCCCAATCAACAAATTAGTTCTTAAATTTTACTATAACATAGCTAGTAAATTTGTCTAATCAAAGTCAATTGCGTGAGCGTGCTTCATATTTCTTTTGTGCACGCTCATGACGTTAGCAAACAAATCCCTTGAGGAAAAAAATTTGAAAATGTTATAAAACAATTGATTCATACGTCAACTGTGCGTTCATCGGGATATGAAGCACTTGGGAGGTTTGGAGAGCACTCAAGAAGCGGGAGTTGCTCTCGGCTACGATTCAAGCAACTCTTACGCATCTTTCGTGCTCTCAAACTTCCCGCGTGCTTCATATCTCGATGAACGCACGCTGACGTATGAACCAATTGTTAATTGAAACATAGCGCGCGTGCTTGCCCCATATAAGTCCTATTGAGCCGCTATACACTCAAAAAGCTAAAGTTGCTCTCGGCTGTGTCTCGAGCTACTCTTACGCAGTTTTCGTGCTCTCCAAACTTCCCGTGTGCATCCAGAACTCGATATACGCATGCTAAGCATGAACAAATTCTTAAATTTAGCACGTTCGACATCTCTTTTCCTCAGAGGTGACTTATGGTGTAAACAAGTGGTACTTTTCATCCTCCGCACTGAATTTATAATCAGGTAACTCTTATGAATAGCACCCAGTTCCTTTAAAAATACTTTTAACAATATTGTGCTTTGGATAAAAGTCATGTGCGCCAATTTGTTATTCAATTGGTATTTAGCTTGTTTCCGGAACCTCTCAAGTGATATACGACATGAGGTCTGGATAGAAGCAGATATGTAACGAATTTAAGAAAATGAACGACACTTTTTAAAGACATGTTTCGATAGTTATTCTGTCATCTTTACTTCTGAATAATACAAGGTACAAAGTTTAATTTAAAGTGTTTAACAAAATGCTGATTGGACAAAACAAGCAACAGTAACAGAATAATGTATGCTTTTACAAGGAAAGTTTTAAATTAACATGATAAAGTTGATAATTGTGTAGTGTAGGTTTCTCCCATTGAATGCGGATAGCTTCTTAGATTTAAAGTTGAAAAGTTGTGGAAGCGTGATCTAAGATGTTAAAACACCCATCAGAACAAAGAGTGCGACATTGTGGAGAGTTATGTCAAGACGTCTTAAAATGTGAGAGGTCCCATCACTGACCAAGTGCTTACTTACGCGTGTGGATAAATGCCGAGAGGTTTCGCCAACATAGTAGGCGTTACAGCCCGCCCATAAAAACTTGTAAACCACAAACGTACAGAGCCCACGAGGGATTGGGTCTTTCACACCAAACATATTACCTATTTTAAAAGATGAAAAATCCAACTTAACATCGATGTTGTTACAATAACGCTTCACAAATTGGCGAGCCCTTTTTTGCTTGACCACAGTAAAGGGCCAATGTAAGGTAATTTAAAATAAAAGGTAGGCGTAGGGTCTGAAACGGAGACCGGGAGATTGCACTCATTATGGGTGAGCGTCAGGTATCGATTGACAACCCTTTCAACCAGATGGGCTGGAAAAAGATTCTTTTCAAGGATTTCAGTGAGTTTCTTGATGTCTTCGTGGAAACCCGACCATGCGTTGTTGATCTTGTAGACTCTATCAACAAGAGTGCAGGTGAGACCCAGTTTGTAGGGATAAGGTATAAAACTAAAATAATTAGTCTACAGGCCCCTGAAGATTTTCTTACGGTAAACACTTGTGACAGAAAAATGGGTCTCATTGTTGATTAAACATCGAGGAAAAAATACCATTCCTTGAACTCGATATATGACATATATTGTGCTTTGGATAAAAGTCAGCGGATCTTTTTTAACTTCTTGTTTGGACTCCTGAAACTATTTATAAATAAATATATTTGATGTTAATAAAATCATTATGCATCGTTGTTTATGAATACGAACTTTCAAAAAGTTTAAACGCTTACCTAATTTTTAAAATGTACTATGGGCCTTACAATTTTACAAAAGTATAATACAATATGTTCATACAAGTAAAATCCACAAATGTATACGTTATGTGACGTGTTAAGTTCCCTAAAATCCCTGAGTTACAAGTTATTGGCATGGAGGTACATCATCGGAGAACAACTTCTTTTAAAGCGCTCAGTTTTGTCATAACGAACGGCCTGTCATTGTCACATAGGGAGCGCCCATGCACCCGTTATCGGATTCGTGGAATCACGCTTTTTTATCTTGGTGAATAGTTTGCTTCCTTGTGGTAAGTGACATACACTCAGCAGTTACTACCTTATTTTTTAATTACTAGTGGAGTCGTTTCTTGGAAGTACATCTTTAATTGGAGAATCGGTGAAAGATTCGTGTGATTCTACCGTTATTTAAAAAGGCTAACTCTGAAAGTTTAAAAGAGCTGAAAATCGTGACAAAATGCAGAATTGTACCCTCTTTCTGTATGAAATCCTTAATTATAATCGACTCACATTAGAGTCCCAGAGTTCTGAGAAATATATGGGAGGAGAGATGATAAGAAAAATCTCTTTAAAAGCGAATAATAATGCTAAAAATAATAAAAAAATACGAAAAGTCTGATATATTCTACAGAAAAAGTTTAATTTCCGAAAGTAACAAGAGGCTTCAGAATGAAACGTGCGAGTGCTTTTGGTAAAACCGAAGTTTTATATTTCTTCGCTAAGTTCGCGTTGGCTACATGTTCGCTACATGTTCGCTTCATGTTCGCTACAAGTTCGCTACATGTTCGCTTCATGTTCGCTTCATGTTCGCTACATGTTCGCTATATTTAAATACATGTTCACTTCATGTTCTCAATATTCAACTTCGAGCTCGCTACATCAGCAAACCCCCTGAATAACTTTTCAAATTACAATAATTAATAATTACTGCAATCTCTCAATACCTTCTATTCGTAGCTTCGGTCGCCAAAATGTACTCCATTTGTACGGCCAGCAACTCACCTCATCTGCTCAAGATTCTATATATAAGTAACTAGATTTGAAATGGTAGCAAGACAACGTATGGAAATGTTTTCGTTAGTTAAGATATTCGTAGCAAATTACACTTAGACAAGAAATGTTCTCCAGAGCATAAACTTTGCGTTCTAAACTTAGGCGTAGACTTACAACAACAAACGATCGAGATTTACATGAGTATGAATATTACCTATGAAAGTTAGAAACTCCAGACATAAATTTTTAAAGTTACATAATTGTACAAGTGGCTGGGTGCCAATATATTGTAAACTCTCCTTAGTTCTGTGGTAAATAAAGTATTGAAATAGTCTTCCTCATAATGTTGGTGAAATCGACTTAGGTGTAGCGAACTTCGGCCGCGGCAGGTATCGGGGGTAGGGGGGGACGCTTACTCGTGTAAACACTGAATTCAACGTGACGAGAAACTACAACGCTCAAAACGTCCGCTTCTAAACTCTTTGCGATGGCCAATATACGTTATCAACTCAGTCGATAATTCTAAATTACCCTGTTTTACTCTCCCACCGACGCAGCATCACAGTTTCTTTAGAAACTTACCCCCTTTATTCATTTGAAATATTACTTGGCCACGGAAGTAAAATTACACGTCATAATGTCTTTTAAGACTCTCCAAGTTTACTGTTTGCAATTCTCGTTCCTTTGTAAATCATTATTACCCCTTTTTTTGGTTGACAAAGGAAAGAGAGTGTAGAGTAAGGAGAGTGAAGGTATGTGATATCTCAACACGGCTGAAAATGAATTACAACCACAACCTACTAATGACAAAAACGAATCTTTCGTGAGACAAATTTATCTAAAGACTTTATTTCGAAATGAATCAATAAATAATCACGTGCATAGTGAAGACATATGTAAGTCAACCACTATTATACGACCGCCTAGCTCAGGAATAGAATACTTTATCTTAGTCCTCAATTCTGTTTCTGCACTTTAGATCATAATACAACAAAGATTAAATATATAGACCTCTAGGCCAGTATGACGAAAAAGTATCACAAAAAGTTTCCGGTTCTAGGTGTCCAGCTGAAGGGGTTTAAGCCTTTTTCTTTAACCTCGAATGAAAAATTACCCTGCCAAAAATTTAACCCAGGATCTAATAAAAATTAATGCACCTACATAACCGAAAAATGTGCACGTCCACTGATGGATCACATCCTCATCTCGGTGGATTTGATTCAACCTCCTCTCCCCACCTCACCCCCTATAACAGAGAGAGAAAATAAATTCTGAAAATCAAAATATTCCGTCATTTTCCTTCCTCTGACAATAGCATTCTTGATCGTTCTTTGAATCGATATGTGTCATTACGTCGTAGATTCGAATTAAACTTTGGTATAAATGTTGGCTTCCCTCTAAATCTTCGTTTGCAGTGAAGGGAGAAATGATGAAAACAAACATTCACGTATGTTGGAAATGAAAACTCGCCAAACTTGACTGCTACCATCCTCCCAGAGTGAAGGCCTAACGTCCACACAACCCACCCCACCGATGCAGCACCGCAGTTTCTTCAGAACCTTAACCCCCCCCCTACTCCCCCACCCCCTATTCAAATGCACGATGGCTTATTTAATAGCTCAGCTCAGTTCCTCTTTTTTCTAAAACTGAATAAGTCAAATAAACCAAATCCTCTACGACGAAACATAACTTCTTGCTTCTTGGTAAAGGTAGAGCCCTCTAAAGATACCTTACATCAGTGCCATTTTCATTCCGGCTCTTTTCTTAACTTGTCGTTAGGCGTAACGGCCCATGGAAATGAAAAAAACACTGTCTTGTTAACTGGTTCAATCTTCGAGTTCGATTTATAGTTTTTCTTGGTGTTGCGTAAACTAAAGCTGGAGAGAAGTTTCGTTTTCGAATAATCATTATTCACTGACCTTCAATCTGTTGCACGTATTAAGTCATTTGATTATCACTTTATCCAGAAAACCAAGAAGCACTTTATCTAATTCTGTGATAATTTGTTTTTCATTTAGTTCAGTTAATAACATTTGCGTAGTCTCGTGTTTGTTTTGCATTCGCATTGAAAAAAAACCATTGAATTTCGGAATGTTTATTTTATTTGAACAGTTTGCCGGTCTTCAATTTCTTGATATGATGTCATTAGCTTGGTAGATTCGTAAAAAAAATATGAAAATGAAATTGTGAAACAGCGTCGGATTTAACTCAAAAATGTATTTCATAGATACAGCTGAGTAAAAAATGTCTGTATTCGAGTCACATGGCCCACCCGGCTATAGTTTAACTCGGTTCCCTTAGCATGATGGGATGCTAGTACATCGCGAGATTACCCCCCCCCCCCCCCCCTCCAGCATTTCATCAGTCTTTCCTAATAATTATTCGGTACCTTTTATACTCCTGGGTGGATAGAGGCACTGTGAGAATAAAGTGTTTTGCTCAGGAACACAACACAATACCCGGTCAGGTCTCGAACCCAGACCTCTCGAAACGAAATCCAGCTCACTGCCTATTGGGCCATCGCGTCCGAAGATAGATAAAAAAAATGGTCGTTTCAAGTTAAACTGCCATATCAGCGCGACCTATTTTTCATTTCAACCAATTTATCCCTTCCCCTTCGTCTTTCCTTGTTTTGAACCTCTTGGGGTTAATTAAGAAATGGTTGCTAATAACAAAGAGAATCAACCACAGCCTTTGAGTTGATCATTTGTTTTATTTTCCAGATGATGAGGCTTGAAATTCTACATTAAGCACAGCGAAAAAAAAACCCTTACATTAGTAACCCAGCATTTTCCTTCACCCAACCCAGATTATGCTGGCAAAATAAGACTTCTGCCTCAAATCTTTTCCATCTGATCCGGAGGAAGACAGGTTAGATGTGTTTCACTTCGATTCTGCAATAAGAAAAAAAAAACAAAACAAAACAGAACACCACCGTGATAAACCAAAGGCTAAAGTTTGTTCTATGGCTGAATTGCATTTTCGAAGTTCCACCCATTTAAGTCAATTTATCTTGAAATTGGAAATCTCTCCTACCGCTGTCCTCGTTTTCCTTTTGAACTCCTTATCTCATTAAAAAGTAAAAGCCTCTATACAGGCCCAAGTGGCCCATGGGGTCGGCACTTAGCTCCAGTTTCCTTTGCATGAAGCGGCTAGGAGTATTGCTATTATTGAGATAAACCTCTGTGACTCTTTTTTAAAAAAAAGAATGCTCATCACTACACGTAAATTAGAAAGAGAATTAAATATATCATTAAAAAGAAACAAAATTTCAGAACCTTTTTGAAATTTTTTTTCTGGCAGCAGAATCAAAATGTAAAATGTTTCACTTCTTGAGCATTATGCATAACTGGACAGACTTTGCAACTTTCGGGGCAATTGAACAACATGTACCCTGGATTTTTTTGGCATTCACCGCGCGATGCCCAGGATTTACAATGTTCGTTCTTATCCTGGCAAGCTGACGGAAAAAAGTAAAGCAATATACATGTACGTGCATCGCTCAATCTTATCAGATTTCATCAACATTTCTGTTTGAATCACATTCCCCTGAATCAGGATCTCATCATGCCTGGTCACCCATGCTACCGGACCTTTTCTTTTTTCCTAATTTCGCCTTCCCACTCGTTCCTTGTGAATTAATTCCCATGCAAGTCATTTCAGCGAGAGAAAGAGCTGTAATTACGAGGGCCTATACAGAGGATTGCATTTAAATTCAACGAGAACTCATCCATTGTGGTGATTGGCATGCGCTAATATACGCAAAAGGTCTTTTGCTTTGATGTCTTTACACGAATCATCCAAAGAAAGCTAACAGTTATGCAAATGTGGCCATCGGGGGAGGAGGGGGGGAGAGGTGAGATCGGAGGGGTGGGGTTGGTGAAAAAAGTATTTTTGAATAAAAACACTATGATTGAAAAGTCAGGGGATGCCCATTGGTGTATATAAATTGGCAGCAGAATCAAAATGTAAGCACAAGAAAGAGAGAAAAAAAGCATGACATGGATCTATCGTCACAAAATTTTAAAACGTTATGGGTAATCTATTTCACTTCTTAAGCATCATGCATACCTGGACAGACTCCGCAACTTTTGGGGCAATTGAATAGCATGTACTTTGGATTTTTTCCGCATTCACCGCGCCATGCCCAGGATTTACAATGTACGTTCTTATCCTGGCAAGCTGACGGAAAAAAGTAAAGCAATATACATGTAAGTACATCGCTTAATCCTATCAGACTTCATCAACATTTCTGTTTGAGTCACATTCCTCTGAATCAGGATCTCTACATGCCTGGTCACCCGTGAAGCCGGACCGTTGCTATTAAATTCAACCAGAACTCACCCATTGTGGCTTATGGCATACGCTAATATACGCAAAAGGCCTTTTACTTTGGTGTCTTTACACGAATCATCCAAAGAAAGCTAACAGTTATGCAGATGTGGCCGTCGGGGCAGGAGTAGGGGGAGGTGGTGAAAAAGCATTTTTGAATAAAAAAAACTATGATTGAAAGGTCAGGGATGCCCATTTGTGTGTACAAAATGGCAGCCGAATCAAAATGCAAGCACAAGAAAGAGAGAAAAGGGCATTACATGGATCTATCATCACAAAATTTTAATTATGGGTAATCTATTTGACTTCTTGAGCATCATGCATACCTGGACAGACTCCGCAACTTTTGGGGCAATTGAATAGCATGTACTTTGGATTTTTTCCGCATTCACCGCGCCATGCCCAGGATTTACAATGTACGTTCTTATCCTTGCAAACTGACGGGAAAAAGTAAAGCAATATACATGTAAGTATATCGCTTAATCTTATCAGACTTCATCAACATTTCTGTCTGAATCACATTCCCCAGAATCAGGATCTCCTCATGCCTGGTCACCTGTGCTGCCGGACCGTTTTTGTTTTCCTAATTTCGCCTCCCCACTCGTTCGTTGTGAATTAATTCCTATGTAAGTCATTTCAGTGAGAGAAAGAGCTGTAATTAAAAGGGCCTTTATTGAGGGTTGCAATTAAATTCAACGACAACCCACCCATTGTGGTATATGGCATACGCTAATATACGCAAAAGGTCTTTTGCTTTGATGTCTTTACACGAATCATCCAAAGAAAGCTAACAGTTATGCAAATGTGGCCATCGGGGGAGGAGGGGGGGAGAGGTGAGATCGGAGGGGTGGGGTTGGTGAAAAAAGTATTTTTGAATAAAAACACTATGATTGAAAAGTCAGGGAATGCCCATTGGTGTATATAAATTGGCAGCAGAATCAAAATGTAAGCACAAGAAAGAGAGAAAAAAAGCATGACATGGATCTATCGTCACAAAATTTTAAAACGTTATGGGTAATCTATTTCACTTCTTAAGCATCATGCATACCTGGACAGACTCCGCAACTTTTGGGGCAATTGAATAGCATGTACTTTGGATTTTTTCCGCATTCACCGCGCCATGCCCAGGATTTACAATGTACGTTCTTATCCTGGCAAGCTGACGGAAAAAAGTAAAGCAATATACATGTAAGTACATCGCTTAATCCTATCAGACTTCATCAACATTTCTGTTTAAGTCTCATTCCCCATAATTCAGGATCTCTTCATGCCTGGTCACCAGTGCAGCCACACCGTTTTTTTTCCTTCTTTCGCCTCCCCACTGGTTCTTTGTGAATTAATTCCTATGTAAGTCGTTTCAGTGAGGAGAAGAGCTGTAATTTTTTGTATTTTAGGCGGTAAGACAGCCGCAGTGCAATGGCTGCCGACCCTAACGACTATAAAATACCCAAAGCAACAAAGAAAAAAAAAATTATAAAATACCGCCAAGGTGAGGGGGCACCCCCATACGGGGCCGGCCCACCAAATTCGCCGGGCGGTCGTGTGTTTGAGCGAAAAAGATCGTCAAGTGATCAAAACAACACCGGCCAGATTATGGTCACGTGCTCGGCAACAACTTGTAGAAACCGATCATAATTCATTCTTACCATCAGAACAGTCACGATTGCATAGAAAAATAACAAAACGAAACGACTATAACGAAAAGACCGAAATTGGCGTAAACGAAAGAAATTATGCTGTCAATTAACATTTCTTTTATGTCACGGGTGAAGTGTGGACGTCTTGTATTCTGCAGCATACACCTTTATTGATATCTGACGGGCTATACCAGCAACTAAACTACTCGCTACATCTAGTTACAAGCTCGGCTTTTATAGGTACGGTTGAGGATCTAGAACGTTCCGTAACATTACAATAGATTCTATTTATATATTGATTCAGGGATGAAACAGCTACTTCTAAAACATTCTGGAAGATCACACAACAATGGGTACATGTTTCCGTGGGATTTCCAATTTCCATGTCAACAGCTCTCTCTGTCACTCACAAACACTTCGTGATTCTCGCTGCTCCTCGTTATGTTTAGCGGATGGACGATTCAAAGATCATTCAAATTTGCGACTAATTACGAGGAGTTCACGCCAATTTGCATATCCCAAAGTCCCCACAACAACTCGTTTCTGCGCTATCGCGTATCCACGAGTTAAAAATAAATAAGGAATAACATATTTTTAAACTTTAAGACTAGGCCTAGTTAAAAATTAGCCAGGTACCATAAAAAACAACAAGAAAAAAAATGGCTTCCAGCAGTTCCAGAAGTTCTCATATTAATTGTGATGCAACACAACAGCGATGCTAACTGAGCGTAATTGTGACATTTTCCGAGCATTAAGAAATAAACTAATGATGTAAAATATCGAGCATAATGTGGCGAACCCTAGCCTTGGTCACCGAGCTGATTAAAATTTCCTAGATCACACCCCACCATTCTCCAATGTAGAAAGTTTTCATGGGGTAAGGAGCTGTAACCAACTCCGGCTCACAATCTCTCCTCCTTCGCATTCAGAGTCACTTGAAAGAATTTTAAGTTTCGTTCTGCACTTACCAGCCGCCACCGACAATGCACAGCTCACGAAAATCAACAAAATGACCAAGTTTCTCATGTTTAGCAAATCCCTACAGAGAGACAAAAATAAGATAGAATTTATAATTTCATTCAATTCAAACATTACGTTACATCCGAGGATCGGGTTTGATTAAATCAACCATAAGTAATGGTGATTGAGTATAAAAAAGTACGAAGCTAAAAAATAAAAAAAAAGTAATGAAGAATGACATATTTGAGTGGAAGCCCAACTAAGTCTGTAATCAGAGGAGTGATAAACGAAATGAACGACTTACTGAAGCAGTAACGGGCGTGAATGGCAGAAGAAGTGAATTCATCAAATTCAGATAATCTTGAAATTCTCAAGTAAGGTAATAACTGTTTTTTCTTACAGCAGATTTTGTTCTAAGAGTTTCCCTCGCGGTTTCTTCGAGGATCATGTGGTAAAGGTTTTACATACGAAACAGGGTGAAGGTCAGGATTTTTGGATTTTATGTGGTCTCTGTTTTTATAAACTTGAATCAGCTTTGCATCCTAAGACGAACCATAACCTACCTTGGGTGTTTTCTGTCTCAATTCTCCGGGAAGGACACTTCTAATAAACGATTGTCGTTTTGCTCTTCAGTTTTATACAAACCAAAATCAGAACACACTGTCAATCAAATATAATCCCAAGGGGATCGGTAAAGGAAGTTATGAGATCAATACAATTAAAAAAAACAAGGCGTTTTTAAAAAAAAACAAAAAAAAAAAACAAGACTGTTGAAGACGGAAATTGATTAAAGCCGTATAGGAATTAGTTCGAAGAAAAATACAATTCAGATATCTATAAAGCATGGGTAATTTTTTTTTCCAAACAGTGTGATAATTGATTTACTTAGCGTTACTGAACAAGTGTAGTTATACTAAAAAGTTATATCAACGTTTATTATCTGGAATATTTAATGTATTTAATTACTATATTGATTATTTTGGAAACCTCCCACTCAGAAGCGATACAATACTTATTCCTTATCTGGTCTCATATTAAATTACAATATCTATCAACCAATCAGAGGTGATACCTGTACTTATAGAAGCAGATATGTAACGAATTTAAGAAAATGAACGACACTTTTAAAATTAAAAAACATGTTTCCACAGTTTTCTGTCATCTTCAGTTCTATGTGCTCATATTTCTCTGCCTATGTCGTGGATGATATTGTCAAAAGATCTGGATAGAAGCAAATATGTAATGAATTTAAGAACATGAACGACACTTTTAAAATTAAAAAACATATACAGTTCTTCTGTCATCTTCAGTTCTATGTGCTCATATTTCTCTGCCTATGTCGTGGATGATATTGTCAAAAGATCTGAATAGAAGCAGATATGTAATGAATTTAAGAAAATGAACGACACTTTTAAAATTAAACAACATATATATTTCCACAGTTTTCTGTCATCTTCAGTTCTATGTGCTCATATTTCTCTGCCTATGTCGTGGATGATATTGTCAAAAGATCTGGATAGAAGCAAATATGTAACGAGTTTAAGAAAATGAACGACACTTTTCAAATTAAACAACATATATAATTCCACAGTTCTTTTGTCATCTTCAGTTCTATGTGCTCATATTTCTCTGCCTATGTCGTGGATGATATTGTCAAAAGATCTGAATAGAAGCAGATATGTAATGAATTTAAGAAAATGAACGACACTTTTAAAATTAAACAACATATATATTTCCACAGTTTTCTGTCATCTTCAGTTCTATGTGCTCATATTTCTCTGCCTATGTCGTGGATGATATTGTCAAAAGATCTGGATAGAAGCAAATATGTAACGAGTTTAAGAAAATGAACGACACTTTTCAAATTAAACAACATATATAATTCCACAGTTCTTTTGTCATCTTCAGTTCTATGTGCTCATATTTCTCTGCCTATGTCGTGGATGATATTGTCAAAAGATCTGAATAGAAGCAGATATGTAATGAATTTAAGAAAATGAACGACACTTTTAAAATTAAACAACATATATATTTCCATAGTTCTTCTGGCATCTTCAGTTCTATGTACTCATATTTCTCTGCCTATGTCGTGGATGATATTGTCAAAAGATCTGGATAGAAGCAAATATGTAACGAGTTTAAGAAAATGAACGACACTTTTAAAATTAAACAACATATATAATTCCACAGTTCTTTTGTCATCTTCAGTTCTATGTGCTCATATTTCTCTGCTATGTCGTGGATGATATTGTCAAAAGATCTGGATAGAAGCAAATATGTAACGAGTTTAAGAAAATGTACGACACTTTTAAAATCAAAAAACGTTTCCACAGTTCTTCTGTCATCTTTAGTTCTATGTACTCATATCATCCACGACATAGCAGAGAAATATGAGCGTATAGAACTGAAGATGACAGAAGAACCGTCGAAACGGGTTTTTTTTTTATTTTAAAAGTGTCGTTTATTTCAAGAAATTTATTTAACGTGGCTCTATAGAGTACTTTACAAGGCTTTGGATATCACATATGCATAAATAATTTCTCCCTTGGCAAATGTTTATCACATAGCACTCGGTAAAAGGTCAGTAATAAAAACCTACAGCCTTGGACTACTATGGACGACTCTTTCAGAACCTAAATGTTGTTGCTATGGCAATTACTGATAAAAATTCATGGCTTGTTTTTGAGTTATTTTTTTCTTCAAATAACAGCCCCTCGTCAGAGCAGTAGACGAAGGGCTAACGCTCGAAACGTCAGCTTTTAAACTCTTTACGATGGCCAATTTACGTTATCAACCCAGTTGATAATACTAAATTACCCTGTTATACTCTCCCACCGACGCAGCATCACAGTTTCTTCAGAAACTTACCCCCTTTATTCATTTGAAAAATTACTTAGCCACGAATGAAAAATTACACGTCAAAATGTCTTCACAAGTTAAAGACTCTCCAAGTTTACTGTTTGCAATCCTCGTTCCTTTGTAAATCATTATTATCCCTTTTTTTGGTTGACAAAGGAAAGAGAGTGTAGAGTAAGGAGAGTGAAGTTATGTGATATCTCAACACGGCTGAAAATGACTCACAACCACAACCTACTAGTGACAAAAACGCATCTTTCGTGCGACAAATTTATCTCAAGACTTTATTTCAAAATGAATCCATAAATAATCACGTGTATAGTGAAGACATGTTTAAGTCAACCACTATTATATGACCGCCTAACTCAAGAAGAGAATACTTTATCTTAGTCCTCAATTCTGTTTCTGCACTTTAGATCATAATACAACAAAGATTAAATATGTAGACCCCTAGGCCATTATGATGAAAAAGTATCACAAAAAGTTTCCGGTTCTAGGTGTCACAGCTGAAGGGGTTTAAGCCTTTTTCTTTAACCTCAAATAAAAAATTACCCTGCCAAAAATTTAACTCAGGATCTAATAAAAATTAGTGCACCTACGTAGCCGAAAAATGGGCACGTCCATTAATGGACTCACATCCCCATCTCTCGGTGGATTTGATTAAACCTTCTCCTCCCCCCCTCGCCCTCACCTCACCCCCTATAACAGAGAGAGAAAATAAATTCTGAAAATCAAAATATTCCGTCACTTTCCTTCCTCTGACATTAGAATTCTTGATCGTTCTTTGAATCGATATGTATTATTACGTCGTAGATTCGAATTAAACTTTGGTATAAATGTTGGCTCCCTTCTAAATCTTCGTTTGCAGTAAAGGGAGATGTGATGAAAAGAAACATTCACGCATGTTTGAGATGAAAACTTGCCAAACTTGACCGCTACCATCCTCCCAGAGTGAAGGGCTAACGCTCGAAACGTCCACCGAACCCACCCCACCGACGCAGCACGGCAGTTTCTTCAGAAACTTACCCCCCTCCCCATCCCCTATTTAAATGCACGATGGCTTATTAAATAGCTCAGCTCAGTTCCTCTTCTTTCTAACACTGAATAAGTGAAACAAACCAAATCCCCAACGACGAAACATGACTTCTTGCTAGTAGAGAAAGCCAACACTTAAATAACTATGGAGGAATTATTTTATTAGCGCATACACCTGAGGAACATGGTTCACTGTGATTCTAATTTACGACAAATTTTGTTTCAGGAGCTTTCAGAAAAAAAGGGTTCGTTCACAAGATTGAGCGAATTTCGGGTGGCAGCATCAATACTGCACACCTTCGACTTCCCCTTTGTTATCAACTGCATTATATTTGACCCAGTCTCTGGCAATTGGGGCATTAAGCATTTCGTCGGTGAATCCAAATGCATCACACAGTGCAGTGGCCTGCGGTGCCACTTCTCGACACAGATCAGCAGCTGCCTTCCCAACTTTAGCCCCAGTCCACGTGGACATCAGCCCCGAGGTGGTGAAGTAGCCGAGATCCTTCTTGATGACTGACATCTGATAGAGATGATGAAGTTTCTGGAGAACTGGTTGCAGACCAGGGTCAGCTTTGTCAAGAGCTTTGCCAAAACATTCACTGATGAGTCGTTCACCATACGCACGAGCAGCAGCTTGGACAAGATCCTGTTCCATGTACATCCAGGTGTCAAATCTTCCCTCCTTCCCAGCCTTCATCATCTTCATTCCAAGGCTCAAAAATAGATCTTTCTCTCGTGACTCTAAAAGCGCCTGCAAGTATTTCGGGTTGTTGAGATTGGCCCAACCGAAGATCCGGGTCACAGCCTTCGGCACATAGCTGGCCGCTACCTCCAACATGGATGGCTTGAGACTCATCAGCCTTTCTGAAGCCACCTTCTGCATCAGGACTGAGTTGTCCCCTTCGGCTGTCATGGAGGAATGCGAACCAGCGATACCACTGCCAAACTTGTTACAGGACAGATACCCTTGGCCCCCACACCTCTCGCGGGAAATAGCAGCTGTTTCAGCAACATGCCAGCCAGTTATAGCCTTTATAACACAACACATAATCACTACATCCGCATGCTCAGATCCATCAGCTGCCTATGAAGGAAATGGAATGATAAGATCTTAAACAAAGCTGTAGCAGGACCTCGCTGAGCCTCTGTTGCTCACAGTTTTCCTCGAGCTTTACTCTCGCAAAACTGTTCACTCGTTGAAACAGATAAGCGTATTTTCAAGATACTAGATAGAGGCTATAGTTCGGATATCCCATATGCAACTTCCAAGAGTGGAATAATAACATTGTCCACTAAAAAAACAAGGACAAAAATACACGTACTGTTCCAATCATTCTTTGTTAGACACAAGACGTTTTGCAAGGCCACAGTACCTGAAAAGCCCAGCGATCTTTTATATATTGCAGTGCAAAATCCGTGGCGTAAGTAGCAGCCAGAAGTGGCACCAGAGCGTTCTGTTGGAGCTGATACTTGAGAATGGGTGTGTCAGATTTGCCATCAGGACCCACTGTAAAGCGAGTTGCTGAGTAACGGATGGCAATGGCAAGACAAGCTTTGGCTGCACCTTAAGACATAATAAGACATACCGCTATTTCCTGTGTTTGTTCTTTACAGTGGGTAGAAGAACATCATACAAAATAAAGAAATGCAGATCTAAGAAGGCTGCAACTAGCACACAATTCTTTAGCTTTGATGTGTGCGGTGCAAAAATCCAGAACAGAGTGTATAGGTGCACACAACTAACCTCAGAGCCTACAAAGCCCATTCAAGTCAAGGCAACACTAAATTCCAGATGTTACAGATAAACCTCCCCCCCCCCCCCGGAGAGGATGCCGATTCTTTGCAAGGTTACCTCCCTAAAATTTCATCAGGCTTCCCTGACAATTCACTACTCATTTATACTCTTGGGTAAAGAGAGGCACTCTGAAAGAAAAAACCTCACGGCAAAAAGAATAACCTCAGTCACTTAGATAATTCTAAGGTATTTTTAATAACAGGAAGATGTCGCTGGTTGGAGTAGCAATCTTCTCTTTTGCGTTCGTTTTAGCGATATACCAGCTTAAAAATCGCGATATTACCTAAACGACAACAATGATGAATAGACACCTTCCATACCCACAACAGTAACTCTAAACCAATTTGGCTAACCTGCGAAGGGAATGAGACCCAGTTATTTACAATTTTTGATTCATTTGCAGGTGGCCCCGATGTTTTTCTAGTTTATTGTGACATGACAAATATCCGTCTTATGAGTGGACATCGCAAGGGTATTGTTGCGTTGTAACGTCAAATGGATGCTTTAACCAAGTGGAGAAATTTCTACGACCCTTTCCCCTCGGTGTTGGCTTTCGTTATTATGATTAAATTAGAAGAGGTGCTTTGAACGGTTGTACAAGCGATTATATTCCTTCATGAGATTCTGTTGGCAAGCTACAGATTACGGCTTACGAGTTAGAAGGTCTTCGCAAAAGAGAATTCGTCGGGAGTGTTAAAAAAAGGACCCCTGATTATAAAAAAACGCACACTCGGTTGAAAAGATAAGTGTTCCTGTTAGGCAAAGCACAGATGTTGCTGCCGCTGAGGTTGAGAACATGAAGAAGTGGGCGGATAAAAACGAGATGTCTCAATTTTACCAAAACATAGGAAATGTGCATACACGGCAAAACTACTAAGTTATCGTCTTCAGAATTACCAGGAATAAAAGGAAGCCATGGCTAAAAATATTAGGAATCACATTTCAGGAAGATGCTACGAACTGGGACATTCATATCGACGATATGCTATCCAAATCCAGTAGTTGAATGTACATTCTAAGGGTATGCAAATCCTATGGATCTTTCAAAGATCAACTCAATAATTTGTTTAACTCGCTCGTCGTGTCCGTATTCTTGCATGGGATTGAAGTTTGGGGTGCAGCTTACCAGCGAAAATATCTAGACAGAATCGACTGGTTTCTCAAGAAGGCCCTCAGGTTTGGCTTCACCACAAAGAAACAACTATACTTGACTAAATTAAAGATAGGGACTCTAAGCTTTTTAACAACGTAATCAGTGATGATCATGTACTTCATGATTTTCTACCCCTAAAGAGGAGACGTGTGCCCCGTGAGTCAAGTATGACTTTATATTACCTAGAGTTAAAACCGAACGCTTCAAGCATTGTTTCCTCAATAATTGCCTCTTCAATTAAATTCACCATATATAGGGAACTTCATAATATTACGTGTTGCAATGCAACGATTTTTACATATTCCTAAATATACTCATAATTTTCTTACTGATATATTGTAAAGTTACACGTTTGTTGTTTCTGATTTATTAAAGACAGATTATCATTGTTATTATTATTATTATTTTTATTATTAAAAGAATGGAAACATAATTTTTTGAAGCGCTTTCGGCCATTAAATCTTAATCCGTGATTTCATTTAGTATTTGTACTTTAGAGGGGTTTGTTACTGTGGTACTGTAGGAAAAAAACACGTCTATATAATAGAAACTAACTAAATAGTTCAGTTCTTCTGCACGAGTGTAACTTAAGTTGAGGACCTAAGGAACCAAATTTTTATTTTAACGTAGAAAGCTTTCTTCCGAATATCCTCAGTGATACAGGTCTAGTATTTTTACACGGTCTTGCCCTTTTCCAGGACACAATCTCCATCAAACATCCCCGGCAGCTTACTTATCAATTACAGGCAGTTCGAGGTCTGCAGCTGGTAGACTCTCGGTCCCTTCTTCAGAAGAAACCCTTGGTTGTTTAGGGAGAAAACAAAGTCGTCGAAATTACGAATCTGCAGTCGTAGATCCTATCACAAGTAAATATGAAAAAAAGGTGCTTTTCAGACTGAAACTTTTTTTAAATGAGATCCCTCTGAGTGGATCATTCAAGAAGAAGTGACTGGCAAACCAGGCACTTCAGACACACATTAAATGATTGCGAAACTTCAGGGCACGCGGCACGCCAGTGGAGCAACCATATTTAAGAAAAAGTACTCTTAACTTGAACTTTGTATCTCCAGATTTAATGGGTGGAAAAAGGCGAAAAACAAAGACACCTTCTTAATCTTATTTGCCTACTTAAATTTCTAAAATCATCGAGAACCCAACGACTCTTGGAATGTAATCTCTTAAGTCCTGATATGAAATATTTTAATGTTAATTACAGAAAGGAGCGCCAGCATTTTGATACATTAGAAGCAATGAAAAAATGCGCACAATCTGCTCACGTGAGGAACATGCAGGAAAATATATCCCAAATAAATAGCGCCCATATGAGAAGCCGATCTACTCTCGCTCTAATTGCATTCATTTGTTAGAAAATTAATCTTATTAAAGTTAAGTTCTTACTAAAGAAAAGCGTCCCAGTTACCTTCGCAACAATGAAAAGTGAGTTGTATTCCCTCTCTGAAATGCGACTTAGCTCTGCAACGAAGCGTTTTGACTGCAAGATAAAAAGAATTCAGCAATCACGGACTACAACTCCTTCTTAACAAACTGAGACAAAGTCTCCCAAATAAAACCGTAACAGGAATGATTCAACAGACCCATAAGGCGAATAATCCATTATTGAGTACCCGTCTCACCGCAAAGAATGGCGTTTGCTCTACCCTTGGTGGCCTAAAATGGAGTTTTCTGTGCGAATTTGATGCTTGTGTGTTAAAAAAAGAGATTTTATAAGCGAACGAAGGAAAAATGAACGCAGTTAGCTCTTCTGTCAATTATTTAAGACAGACTTTGCTGGGTACTTGACGATGAGTACCGAACCTCCTTTCATACGAAGACTAACCTGTGCTCTTGAGCTCTTTCCGGAGCCATGTTGAGAGCGTTGAAAATCCAGATTTCCAAAGTCGTGGTTAAACGTGTCCAGGAGCCTGTAATTCATGATCTCCACCACATCCTTGCCGTCTTGTTGGCTAGCCTTTTCGCGCATCTCAAGCCGTGATCGTTAGAAATCGCCTCCTTGTACGCGGAATGGCGTTTCTTTCTGTAAGTTTTGCAAGAAAAAATTTTTGCGGTTCGATGTTGGGGCATTTCTGTTGGGAGATGTTTTCATTACAAGCAATGACGCAAGCATTGACGGCACAACACGTACAAGAAAATAATTAAAAATTCAGTTCAAAACAAATAACTTTAATTGGCACACGTAGAATGGAGTTTTTTAGTAGAATGATGGTAGCAAATTTTTGCAGTGTTTTCTTTTGATAGAGTCTTATTTCTGCGGAAAACCGAAGACTATAAACAAGCGAAGAGGTAAATACCTTCTTCATCCTTTCAGCCTTTTTAGTGCACTGAGACCTGCATTCTCGGCGGTACATCTTGTTTAATCAAGGCTTTTGTTTGTGTGCGCGGTTGCGTGTGCGACAATTCTGCTTTTGTTGATTAACGGTAAACTAAAACCAATACGCGACTTTTTCGCTTTTTGGTAAGTTTATGAAAGAATTTACAATAAACTTGACCGATCTTTACTCCCCAAACAACGGTGCGCCTTATAACCAAGTATTTTAGCGATTTTCTCAGTTTGAAAACTTGCAATAATGAAGTTGCCGAATTGGGGGTGCGTCTTATAGCCGAGTGCGCCTTATAACCGAATAACTACGGTAATAACTACTATAATAGCTCTCGGATATTTCTTAGTATGCTCTCTACACTGTTATCTACAAAAAATTTCCTATGGTACTGACAAGGAGACATCGTTAAACAATCAAGAGCTTCTTTAAATGGTGATGATGATATCTATCTTTCTCGTTACCTTAATGCTTGATTCAACCGTAAGACTTTATGGCGAAATTAATGTTTATACCTGAGTGAGTCTTATGAGTGACTCAAGTTGCCTGATTGTGATAGGAGTACTATCCGCACTGTGATGCTGTTGTCTTAAGTCCAAATAAAAATTCTACAGAAGAAACATAACTAAGTCAGCGACAAATGAATCGGAAAACATGAAAAAAAGATTAAAACTTCGAAGGGATTTTAGCCCGTAGTTCCTCGATACCCGTTGGCACTACTTCAACTAGGTTACAAAGCCACCTTAAATCTCTTTCCAGGCTTTACCTGATAAGAATACTAACTTTTCTCTGGTTTTTTCCACTGTTCACATCGACGCTGTTTTTGATTTCGTGGTTCATTTCGAGACCGAATGCTTCTTCGATCGTTTTGATGCAAATTTACCTCAAAGGACCTCTTGACTCGCATGCAAATTTGGTTAGTAACTCGTGCAGTAAGAGATGCCCTCTTATGTAGGTAGTAAACCTAGAAATGAATAACTCGCTATAATGGGTTCTTTTTTACATACTAAGCGGTCAGATAACAAGCGACGCACTGTGGAAGTAAGGTGAGGTATTTTTTTGGAGAATTTGACCATATTTTTTTCGTTCCTAAGAGCGGTCGTAAATATTCCCAGACAAACTCTTATAATATCGTGGTTATCTGAGCAATTAGTTGATTTGATGTATCTTTGATCAAATACCGCAAACCACGAGGATGAAACCTCATTCTTGTCGTCATGACAGTTTGGGAGTTGTCCTGTCAAACAAAACGGTCCAATGGGTTAATTCAACGTCATCAAAGACCCACATTTCCCTTTTTATTGAAAACCGTAAACCACGTGGATAAAACCTCATTGGCTGTCATTATGATTGTATGGGAGGTTTCTTTTCAAATAAAACAGCCTCTCCCTAGTTTAATTTTGCACATCGATACTATTCCTAGTCTAAGAAAGATCTGTGCAAGCCTCAGACCAACGAAAATATGCAGTGTGACTGGGTGCCCATACAAACTGATAGCCTAGGCAAACTTCCAGGATTCCACGAATCTGAGATTACCTACTCGTTCGATCTCCCTGAAATTCCAGCCGAAGCAAAAGAGGTCCTCGTTTATACATTCATGACTACGATCGGAAATGGTTCCTTTCAGCGAGGCTACTACGAGATTTTCACGAGTGGCGGTGGCAAGGATTTCAAGCAGTACATGAACGTAGCCACTGGCGATGGCATCAACATTGTCAACTCCATCAACGCATGGTTTCCTGTCAAGGATAAGAGGGAGTTGAAAGTGAAGTTGTATCACCCCACGAGTCTGAAAAGTAAGAAAAAGCACATTGCAGGCGAGCTGGAAGCCCAGGAATGGAGTGATGTGTACATCATCGGTTACAGAACCTGAAGTTCAACTAGACTCTAGCACTTTCTGGTGGAGCACCATGCCTTTGACATTTAGCACGCAGACATATTTAAAGTGCGCATTTAAGGAGAGAACATAACTAGGTTTTTCAATTTTTGTGTTGTAGATTTTGAAATGTTTGTCAAGGGTTAAATTAAGCTTAATAAAGAACGCTAATGTAGGAGTAAATGCGTTTTCAATTTTGTATGATCTTTCACAAAGAGGGACGAACCGTAATAATTGAAGTGAAGACTGGTTAGTTGGATACCTTAGCTGATATCCCTAGCCTTGTCTCTTGTGGTCAAGCTATGACTGATGTTGCATGGATGATGGTAAATTATGACCTCTTAAATCTTGACAAGGTGGGGACTGATGCACGACTTACTAACCAAATTTGCATGCGAGTCAAGAGGTCCTCAGTACGTGCTTGCCCTATATAAGTTCTATTGAGCCGCTATACACTCAAAAAGCTAGAGTTGCTCTCGGCTGCGCCTCGAGCTACTCTTACGCATTTTTCGTGCTTTCTAAACTTCCCGCGTGCATCCATAACTCGACGCTAAGCATGAACAAATTCTTAAATTTAGTATGTTCGAAACCTCTTTTTCTCAGAGGTGACTTAAGGTGTAAACAAGTAGTACTTTTCATCCTCCGCACCGAATTTATGATCAGGTAACTTATACGAATAGCACCCAGCTCCTTTAAAAACTACTTTTAACAATATTGTGCTTTGGATAAAAGTCATGTGCGCCAATTTGTTATTCAATTAGTATTTAGCTTGTTTCCGGAACCTCTCAAGTGATATACGACATGAGGTCTGGATAGAAGCAGATACATGACGAGCCAGAGCAAACCGGATGTTAAAAAAATTCGTGGGGTTTGGTTGCTATGGTGTGACGTCATGATCCAGCTCAGTAGCTATCATCGCTCTCGATTTGTGGTTTCAACAGGGGAGCGTTCGGTGATTACATTAACACTGTTGTGTACAGCCTCAAATGGCGTCAAACCTGTTTATTTTGAGGGGCTGGATTTTTCTTTTGACATTTCTTGAGGTTGAATTTCAGACATTACTCACAAGAGCGGGTGTTCTCATTTCGATCAGGTGCTGTGCGGCATGGATGCCTTCGATATTCTAAGAGCTGAATTGCTGCACTCCACGAGCGATTCGAGGGACTGGTATCTCCTGAATTCCAAAATATGCGGCATTCCTGTAGGAAAATTCATGTCGAGTAGCTTGACATCATTAAGTTAGGAGTTCAATTAAATGAGTTTAAACTGTTTTTTTTTTCTGTAGGATCAATGTTGAAGCCCTAATAAAGGAAATCAATGCCCAAAAAATGCCATCAAGAAAAATGGAATAACTATTGATGGAAGACACTTTAAAGTCAAATTTACAGGTGATTAAATATACTTTCCTAGGCCACTGTAGGGCCAAGGAAAAATATCCAGCTTATTGCTGGAGTTCCTTTATATATTGAAGTTATATTTATTTTCAGAATTACATGTATTTCTTTCTTCTGCTTGCTATTAAAACATATAGTATAATAATAAAATTGTAGAATACCTCCATCTGCTGAATTTGTAAGTGCCTAATGTTTCATGTGAGCACTGGACTCCAGATCAAGCAGTCCGGGTTGAAACCCTAGCCGAGGCCATTGTGTTGTGTTCCTGGGCAAGACATTCAACTTTCACAGTGCTTCTCTCCACCCACAAATGATATAAATGTATATGAATGTGTATCAATTGGCAAATTTAATGCTGGGCAGGGATAACTCTTTTATTGACCAGCATCCCATCCAGGGTGCAGTAGAAATACTCCTAGTCCCTTAGTGCTACTGAAATCCGGATAAGCTTTGACGCTGGTGGGTGACTTCTGGGCCCAAACCCAGACCTTACCTTACTTAATAAGGAAGACATAGTGATCTGCATTGTAATTATCAGTGGTGAGTGTGCTGAACTTGAGATCTAGTGATCTGGGTTTCAAGTCCTGGCCAGAGTAATTGTGTTGTATTCATAGGCAATACTCACAGTGTCTGAGCTCAGGGGATTGAAAAAGTACCAGTGAACTTAATCCTGGCATGTATAACCCTTTGATGGGCTAGCGCCCCATCCGGGTGTGCATAGAAATACTCTTGTCACTTTATGCTCCTGAATCCAAGGTAAGGGTACAAAGCCTGATGGGCCACTATAGGCTTGAATGGCCCTTTACCTACTGCTAAATTACCGACTCCATCACCTTAAAAAAAAACAATACTTAAGAATCAATTTCCTCATTTTCTTCTTGGATGTGTTCCTAAAGATTGTAACTATCTGCATTTCTAAGGCAGGCTGTAGAAATGCTGATGACAGTAAATGCAGACTGATTAATTAAAATAAAAGGCATTTTGGGATGTGATCCCAGAAGAAGCCTGTTAATGGACATTAAAATCATATTTGTTAATGTCGGGATGTGACATTCAAGAAAACTTAATTATTCATCTTGTTTTTTTATGACAGTTACGCTTGATTACAAGGCACTGATAATGCTTATCAAACGAAAGAGTGAAGATAATGAGTCAGATGAAGAAATGGAAGGTCTATGTCAGAGAGGGTTGGACACAGAGTGCTGTGTGTTCTGTAAAGTTATACGGGTAAGTTATCACAGAAGTAGCCATGAAATGTAGTTCCTATGTCACTGGATGTGCACAAGTCATTTTATAATAGTGTTTTCACTGTAAGTTTTGGTATATGGGTAATTAAAATTCATACTCAACTTCAACTTCTTCTTCACAGTTTTTAATTGTATCAAGCTTGTTAAGGATACTATTATAGACAAAGGATTCAATTTCAATTCGATCAATTATCAATTACTTTGATTGTGTGCCTATTTATGGACGTAGTTACAATTTTTTTTCTGTTTTCCTATTGGTTTGTAATCAGATCCTTTAGTGTCACCTCACATTTTCCATAAGATTTTGACTTCTTGTCCATTGTTTGCCTTGTTTGTTGTCTTGATTCATAATCTTTGGCACAAGTGGGACCGATATTTTATGATCGTTTATAAATCGTTGTTAACCGTAATCCTTGGTTTCCTTGTTTTGTGGTTCCTTGATGTCGACCTGTAAAATAGTCCTGTTACTCAGCAAACATACCTTAGCGATACCCCTTGAATTTTTGTCTTTTCTTGTTGCAAGCTCTCACTATCTGGTAAACAATAAAATATCGTTCTCTATTTTATTGCAGGGATGTGCATGTCCAGGGGTTGAACGTGGTGAATCCTGTGCAGAATGCTTTATCAAGAGCAAGGCAAATGTTGGAGGGTCAGTAAGCCCATTTAATTTTTTAATGCAATCATTTTACAAGGGCAGCTGTATGTTATTTATGTGTTTTTGGTTATGTGATTAATTTTTTTGTACACACCTCAGACTTTAGACATGCATCTATGTATTAAATTTTGATTACAAAACTATTTTCAGTAAACAAGTATTTTATTAATCCCTGTTTAGCCTTCTCCATTATACCTTACATTAATTTTCTATGGTTGTAGATATAAGCGTTATTGTCTTTAGAGAAACTGCAGACAACTTCCTAGGAATTAGCTTGATTGTAATTGTGCATAATTACAATCTGGCATAATTGTAATTACATTATATGCACAGGAGAAACTGATAAATATCTAAGCTTGATAATGTTTAGGTATAAAATAAAAGGTCAACTTTCAGTAATTTTTTATATTACTTCTCCTTTGCTAATATTTTAGATGGAAGGGTGTTAGGGATGACTTGCTGTTTCTCCTTGAAGAAGAGTTGTGTGATGTAAACCTATGCACTCTTCATTGCGAGCTGCGGAATACAGAGCAGTTGCTATGTTCACTGGGAATGTTTGCGTATGAGTGTGGGAGCCTTAAAAATTGCAATGCTGTTTTAGCCGAGTATGGACCAGACAGTATGAAGGGAAGGGACAGAATCGTAGTAAAGACAAAGCCTGGCCAGGAAAGTGGTATTGAGCGGCACATCATTCAAGTGTTGTCATTCTCAGGTATACAGTCATACATCAGATTGATGCAAACAGCTATTGTGACAGTCACTTTTTCTACAAAAGACTCCAACAGAGTAAATAAGCGTACTTCATTGACCATAAAATTCAAGAATGTTTTTTTTCCTCTCCCTCTTTTCCCTTGGCCAAGTGCTAATACATGGTTGCCACAGGTCAGGGAAAAGTCAGGGAAAAGTCAGGGAATTTCAAACACCTATGGCTGTGGCAACCATGTAATACCAAGCCAATGTAGCTAAACAAGTCATGCAACATAAATACAACAACCAACACACAACTAGGAAAGTAAATTATGTTGTATTTAATGCCATATCTTTAATACTATAATTAATGTATTGTTTTCTTCAAGCTTTTAGAACAAAAAGACTATTCCTTACTTAGTGTGGTTGTCAAAGCTAATAACAATAACTTTGTCTTCAATTAATAACAATCATACAGAATAATGAAAAGCTATAGTAACCATGAACTATTGTTAACTGAACAACTTTTAATCCCCACCCCCAGCCTAAGGTGATTTAACAACTTTAGCAGTATTTACTAAAGCGTGATCTTTGTATCGTTTTTAGGTTCAACAGAACGCAGGTTTCTTGAGAACATTGAAGAAATTGTCACCCAGTCACTGCCATTAGAAAACCTGAGAAGGTTTTTTTAAAGACAAAGATGTTGCTGAAACATACTTACTAAATCAGTTTACATTCTGTGAGGAAATGATCCAGGTAAACTTCCAAGGAGTTAGGAAAAAGAGGAACACTGACTTAGTGTGATAAGGAAAGTGAACAATATTGTTGCACATGAAAAGTAACTAAGGAATTTTACCAAAGAACAATACAGGAGTAAGAAAAGTCTGGTTCACTTTTCATTTTTTCAGCAGATCTACTTGTTCATTATCTAGATTGAAATCATTGTGTTACATAAACTTTTAAGCCTAAGCTTCAGTTACAAGATCTTCCTTTTTCAGCATAAATCTTTGATTTCTTCAGAATACCAGTAGAGACCCTCAAATGTTATATGTCCTCTCTGGTTCACCCAGGTTGAAGTCCTGGCATAGTTGTATGCCTGAGTGCTTTTGGGATATATAACATAATAAGTATTTTGGTTCGCAGATGGTAAATCGAAGTTCTAGCAAGTGTAATATATCCTCTTTGGTTCACCCAGGTTGAAGTCCTGGCATAGTTGTATGCCTGAGTGCTTCTGGGATATATAACATAATAAGTATTTTGGTTCGCACAAGATATTGAAGTTCTAGCAAGTGTTATATATCCTCTTTGGTTCACCCAGGTTGAAGTCCTGGCATAATTGTATGCCTGAGTGCTTCTGGGATATATAACATGAGCAGTACTTTTGGTTCGCACATGGTATCGAAGTTCTAGCAAGTGTTATATATCCTCTCTGGTTCACCCAGGTTGAAGTCCCGGCATAATTGTATGTGCTTCTGGGATATCTAACATCGGCATCACGACATCACGTCAACGTGAATTTTGGAGACATGCATGCCGAAAGATTTGGTAAGTGTTTATTATTATTGTATTTGGTTATGCCTACAAGTCCAAGGTGTGCTATGCTTATTATTTATTGTTAGAGTGCCTTTTTTTTTTCTCAAGAGTACATATATCTGACTTTCAAAATCCCTCTGGTCTAACAAAACTTTTTATGATTATTTTGATTCTAGTTCTCAAATTTATTTTTAAATTTCATCCTGTCGTATGTGTAGCAACTGAACTAAATGAGAAATTGTTTCTAATCTACAGCATTATGTTGAGCAATTAATTTTGTTACTTAAATGTTTGACCACAGTTGCAGTTTTGTCAAACATGACCAAACTGGCTGGCATTTTCCTGATGACCGACTGTCAGTTCTAGCTCATGATTTCTTATATAATACTGGTAAATTCTCAGTCATATTGATTATTGAAGTGCTTGCCATATGCACTATTCCTTGTGTTGTCCTTTATGTGAATCGCATACTTATGTTATCACTGCAACACACTTATTAAAATTATTGCATCTGATGTTTTATAGCACTACACCAAACTGAACGAGTCAGGAAAGTTTTTTAGAGATTGGGAAACTCACACTGACACACTTGGCATTGCCAGTACAGGTAAGCAAATTCACTTTTCACTGGGTTCAATGTAATACCCAGCTTAGTGAGTTTGACACCTGCAGACAAAACAATCCGGTTATAGGCCCCCCGATAACCCCCCTTCCCCCCTCTACTGGATGACAGTGCTAACTGGAAATTTTGCTTTAATATGACTTTAAATTAAAAACGAATTTAGATCAACATTACCATGGCTTGTTTCCAAACGCTTTTCAATCCGCTAAACCTACCCAAAACCCTTTACAAAGTTTTATTATATGGCTGCGATAGTACGCGCGCTCAGATTGGTTAATTAGCGGTCCGTAATCCCCCGGTAAACGCCCACTGGCATAGCAGATTTTTTCCGCCACGGTTTTGGTTTACAAAACCTAGCGAACTTAGTGACTTTCGCTGAAAGGAACTTCGTTAAAAAAGCAAGAAATTGAACAAAAAACGTATCTCTTCTTTAACTATGCGTTCTGAAAAACATTTCTTTTCTGAATTTTATTATCCTGACGAAATTGTGACGGAAAATGAAGGTAATGTAGAAGTTCACTCTATTTCGCGCGCTTTACCTATTTGAAGCCATATTATAAAAAAACTTAATAACCTTGTTTGCTCGGGCTTTACTGTAAAATTCCATAATTTCGGGCTGAAATTTTGATTTATGGACCTCGCCCAGAGGCTCGGTCCATAAAGCAAAAATTTCTTCCCTCAGTCTGGAATTTTACAGTTAAGCCCTCGCGCCCGGTTATTAAGTAGTTAGTATTAGCCAAGGGCTTATAACCGAAATTTTACAGTATCAAAAATTTAACATGCTGAATTCGCACTATAACGAACGGCCTGTCATTGTTACTTAGGGGAGCGCCCATGCACCCGTTATCGGACCGTGGAATCACGCTTTTTTATCTTGGTGAATAGTTTGCTTCCTTGTGGTAAGTGACATACACTCAGCAGTTACTAACTTATTTTTCAATTACTAGTCGGAGTCGTTTCTTGGAAGTACATTTTTAATTGGAGAATCGGTGAAAGATTCGTGTGATTCTATTTTTTGTGATTCGTTATTTAAAAAGGCTAACTGTGATTGTTTAAAAGAGCTGAAAATCGTGCCCTATGGTTTCGTGTTATATGGTTTTCACTAGACAAAATGCAGAATTGTTCCCTCTTTCTGCATGAAATCCTTAATTATAATCGACTCACATTAGAGTCCCAGAGTTCTGAGAAATATATTGGAGGAGAGATGAAAAGAAACATCTCTTTAAAAGGGAATAATTATGCTAAAAATAATAAAACGTAAGAAGAAGTCTGTTATATTCTCCAAAAAAAGTTTAATTTCTGGAAGTAACAAGAGGCTTCAGAATGAAACGTGCGAGTGCTTTTGGTGAAACCGAAGTTTTATATTTTTTCGCTAAGTTCGCGTTGGCTACATGTTCGCTTCATGTTCGCTTCATGTTCGCTACATGTTCGCTACATGTTCGCTACATGTTCGCTTCATGTTCGCTACATGTTCGCTACATGTTCGCTACATGTTCGCTTCATGTTCGCTTCATGTTCGCTTCGTGTTCGCTACATGTTCGCTATATTTAACTAAATGTTCGCTTCATGTTCTAAATATTCAACTTCGAGCTCGCTACATCAGCAAACCCCCTGAATAACTTTTCAAATTACAATAATTAATAATTATTGCAATCTCTCAATACCTTCTACTCGTAGCTTCGGTCGCCAAAATCTACTCTATATGTACGGCCAGCAACTCACCTCATCTGCTCAAGATTCTAGATATAAGTAACTAGATTTGAAATAGTGACAGTCAACGTATGGAAATGTTTTCGTTAGTTAAGATATTCGTAGCAAATTACACTTAGACAATAAATGTCCCCTCGAGCATTAACTTTGCGTTCTAAACTTAGGCGTAGACTTACAACAACAAACGATCGAGATTTACATGAGTATGAATATTACCTATGAAAGTTAGAAACTCCAGGCATAAATTTTTAAAGTTACATAATTGTACAAGTGGCTGGGTGCCAATATATTGTAAACTCTCCTTAGTTCTGTGGTAAATAAAGTATTGAAATAGTCTTCCTTATAATGTTGGTGAAATCGACTTAGGTGTAGCGAACTTCGGCCGCGGCAGTTATCGGGGATAGGGGGGACGCTTACTCGTGTTAACACTGAATTCGTGACGAGAAACTTCAACGCTCAAAACGTCCGCTTCTAAACTATTTGCGATGGCCAATATACGTTATCAACTCAGTTGATAATTCTAAATTACCCTGTTATACTCTCCCACCGACGCAGCATCACAGTTTCTTTAGAAACTTACCCCCTTTATTCATTTGAAATATTACTTAGCTACGAAAGTAAAATTACACGTCAAAATGTCTGTTAAGACTCTCCAAGTTTACTGTTTGCAATCCTCGTTCCTTTGTAAATCATTATTACCCCATTTTTGGTTGACAAAGGAAAGAGAGTGTAGAGTAAGGAGAGTGAAGGTATGTGATATCTCAACACGGCTGAAAATGAATTACAACCACAACCTACTAATGAAAAAAACGAATCTTTCGTGAGACAAATTTATCTAAAGACTTTATTTCAAAATGAATCAATAAATAATCACGTGTATAGTGAAGACATATGTAAGTCAACCACTATTATACGACCGCCTAGCTCAGGAATAGAATACTTTATCTTAGTCCTCAATTCTGTTCCCGCACTTTAGATCATAATACAACAAAGATTAAATATGTAGACCTCTAGGCCAGTATGACGAAAAAGTATCACAAAAAGTTTCCGGTTCTAGGTGTCCAGCTGAAGGGGTTTAAGCCTTTTTCTTTAACCTCGAATGAAAAATTACCCTGCCAAAAATTTAACCAAGGATCTAATAAAAATTAATGCACCTACATAACCGAAAAATGTGCACGTCCACTGATGGACTCACATCCCCATCTCGGTGGATTTGATTCAACCTCCTCTCCCCACCCCACCCCCTATAACAGAAAGAGGAAATAAATTCTGAAAATCAAAATATTCCGTCATTTTCCTTCCTCTGACAATAGCATTCTTGATCGTTCTTTGAATCGATATGTGTCATTACGTCGTAGATTCGAATTAAACTTTGGCATAAATGTTGGCTTCCCTCTAAATCTTCGTTTGCAGTGAAGGGAGATATGATGAAAACAAACATTCACGTATGTTGGAAATGAAAACTCGCCAAACTTGACTGCTACCATCCTCCCAGAGTGAAGGGCTAATGTCCACACAACCCACCCCACCGATGCAGCACCACAGTTTCTTCAGAACCTTAACCCCCCCTACTCCCCACCCCCTATTCAAATGCACGATAGCTTATTTAATAGCTCAGCTCAGTTCCTCTTCTTTCTTAAACTGAATAAGTCGAATAAACCAAATCCTCTACGACGAAACATGACTTCTTGCTAGCAGAGAAAGACAACACTTAAATTATTATGGACGAATTATTTTATTAGCGCGTACACGTAAGGAATATGGTTTCCTGGGATTCTGATTTACGACAAATTTTGTTTCAGGAGCTTTCCGAAAAAAGGTTCGTTTACAAGGTTGAGCGAATTTCGGGTGGCAGCATCAGTAAAATATGAATATTTTTGTGCAGGCGCAGAATTTCCTGCAACCCTCAATTTTCGATCATTTATTCGGTAGCTATGGTAACGGTAGAGCCCTCTAAAGATACCTTACATCAGTGCCATTTTAATTTCGGCTCTTTTCTTAACTTGTCGTTAGGCGTAACGGCCCATGGAAATGAAAAAAACACTGTCTTGTTAACTGGTTCAATCTTCGAGTTCGATTTATAGTTTTTCTTGGTGTTGCGTAAACTAAAGCTGGAGAGAAGTTTCGTTTTCGAATAATCATTATTTACTGACCTTCAATCTGTTGCGCGTATTAAGCCATTTGATTATCACTTTATCCAGAAAACCAAGAAGCACTTTATCTAATTCTGTGATAATTTGTTTTTCATTTAGTTCAGTTAATAACATTTGCGTAGTCTCGTGTTTGTTTTGCATTCGCATTGAAAAAAAAAACCATTGAATTTCGGAATGTTTATTTTATTTGAACAGTTTGCCGGTCTTCAATTTCTTGATATGATGTCATTAGCTTGGTAGATTCGTAAAAAAAATATGAAAATGAAATTGTGAAACAGCGTCGGATTTAACTCAGAAATGTATTTCATAGATACAGCTGAGTAAAAAATGTCTGTATTCGAGTCACATGGCCCACCCGGCTATAGTTTAACTCGGTTCCCTTAGCATGATGGGATGCTAGTACATCGCGAGATCTCATCATGCCTGGTCACCCATGCTACCGGACCTTTTCTTTTTTCCAAATTTCGCCTTCCCACTCGTTCCTTGTGAATTAATTCCCATGCAAGTCATTTCAGTGAGAGAAAGAGCTGTAATTACGAGGGCCTATACAGAGGATTGCATTTAAATTCAACGAGAACTCATCGATTGTGGTATATGGCATGCGCTAATAAACGCAAAAGGTCTCTTTGTTTGAAGTCTTTACACAAATCACCCAAATTTAATGCTGAACCGTCGTGGTGACAACAAAGAAAGCTAACAGTTATATAGAGGTGTCCATCGGGGAAGGAGTCGGGGGGAGGGGGGAAGAGCTTAAAAAATTTTAAAAAGTTATGGGTAATCTATTTCACTTCTTGAGCATCATGCATACTTGGACAGACTCCACAACTTTTGGGGCAATTGAATAGCATGTACTTTGGATTTTTTCCGCATTCACCGTTAAATGCCCAGGATTTAAAATGTTCGTTCTTGTCCTCGCAAGCTGACGGAAAAAAAATAAAGCAATATACATGTAAGTGCATCGCTTAATCTTATCAGATTTCATCAACATTTCTGTTTGAGTCACATTCCTCTGAATCAGGATCTCTTCATGCCTGGTCACCCGTGAAGCCGGACCGTTGCTATTAAATTCAACCAGAACTCACCCATTGTGGCTTATGGCATACGCTAATATACGCAAAAGGCCTTTTACGTTGGTGTCTTTACACGAATCATCCAAAGAAAGCTAACAGTTATGCAGATGTGGCCGTCGGGGCAGGAGTAGGGGGAGGTGGTGAAAAAGTATTTTTGAATAAAAAAAACTATGATTGAAAGGTCAGGGATGCCCATTTGTGTGTACAAAATGGCAGCCGAATCAAAATGCAAGCACAAGAAAGAGATAAAAGAGCATTACATGGATCTATCATTACAAAATTTTAATTATGGGTAATCTATTTCACTTCTTGAGCATCATGCATACCTGGACAGACTCCGCAACTTTTGGGGCAATTGAACAGCATGTACTTTGGATTTTTTACACATTCATCGTGAAATGCCCAGGATTTACAATGTTCGTTCTTATCCTCGCAAACTGACGGAAAAAAGTAAAGCAATATACATGTAAGTACATCGCCTAATCTTATCAGACTTCATCAACATTTCTGTCTGAATCACATTCCCCAGAATCAGGATCTCCTCATGCCTGGTCACCTGTGCTGCCGGACCGTTTTTGTTTTCCTAATTTCGCCTCCCCACTCGTTCGTTGTGAATTAATTCCCATATAAGTCATTTCGGTGAGGAGAAGAGCTGTAATTAAAAGGGCCTTTATTGAGGGTTGCAATTAAATTCAACGACAACCCACCCATTGTGGTATATGGCATACGCTAATATACGCAAAAGGTCTTTTGCTTTGATGTCTTTACACGAATCATCCAAAGAAAGCTAACAGTTATGCAGATGTGGCCATCGGGGGAGGAGTAGGGGGGAGAGGTGAGATCGGAGGGGTGGGGTTGGTGAAAAAAATATTTTTGAATAAAAACAGTATGATTGAAAAGTCAGGGAATGCCCATTGGTGTATATAAATTGGCAGCAGAATCAAAATGTAAGCACAAGAAAGAGAGAAAAAAAGCATGACATGCATACCTGGACAGACTCCGCAACTTTTGGGGCAATTGAATAGCATGTACTTTGGATTTTTTCCGCATTCACCGTTAAATGCCCAGGATTTACAATGTACGTTCTTATCCTCGCAAGCTGACGGAAAAAAGTAAAGCAATATACATGTAAGTACATCGCTTAATCCTATCAGACTTCATCAACATTTCTGTTTAAGTCTCATTCCCCTTAATTCAGGATCTCTTCATGCCTGGTCACCAGTGCAGCCAGACCGTTTTTTTTTCCTTCTTTCGCCTCCCCACTGGTTCTTTGTGAATTAATTCCTATGTAAGTCGTTTCAGTGAGAAGAGCTGTAATTTTTTGTATTTTAGGCGGTAAGACAGCCGCAGTGCAATGGCTGCCGACCCTAACGACTATAAAATACCCAAAGCAACAAAGAAAAAAAAAACTTAAAATACCGCCAAGGTGAGGAGGCACCCCCATACGGGGCCGGCCCACCAAATTCGGCGGGGAGTCGTGTGTTTTGAGCGAAAAAGATCGTCAAGTGATCAAAACAACACCGGCCAGATTATGGTCACGTGCTCGGCAACGACTTGTAGAAACCGATCATAATTCATTCTTACCATCAGAACAGTCACGATTGCATAGAAAAATAACAAAACGAAACGACTATAACGAAAAGACCGAAATTGACGTAAACGAAAGAAATTATGCTGTAAATTAACATTTCTTTTATGTCATGGGTGAAGTGTGGACATCTTGTATTCTGCAGCATACACCTTTATTGATATCTGACGGGCTATACCAGCAACTAAACTACTCGCTACATCTAGTTACAAGCTCGGCTTTTATAGGTACGGTTGAGGATCTAGAACGTTCCGTAACATTACAATAGATTCTATTTATATATTGATTCAGGGATGACACAGCTACTTCTAAAACATTCTGGAAGATCACACAACAATGGGTTCATGTTTCCGTGGGATTTCCAATTTCCATGTCAACAGCTCTCTCTGTCACTCACAAACACTTCGTGATTCTCGCTGCTCCTCGTTATGTTTAGCGGATGGACGATTCGAAGATCCTTCAAATTTGCGACTAATTACGAGGAGTTCACGCCAATTTGCATATCCCAAAGTCCCCACAACAACTCGTTTCTGCGCTATCGCGTATCCACGAGTTAAAAATAAATAAGGAATAACATATTTTCAAACTTTAAGACTAGGCCTAGTTAAAAATTAGCCAGGTACCATAAAAAAACAACAAGAAAAAAAATAGCTTCCAGCAGTTCCAGAAGTTCTCATATTAATTGTGATGCAACACAACAGCGATGCTAACTGAGCGTAATTGTGACATTTTCCGAGCATTAAGAAATAAACTAATGATGTAAAATATCGAGCATAATGTGGCGAACCCTAGCCTTGGTCACCGAGCTGATTAAAATTTCCTAGATCACACCCCACCATTCTCCAATGTAGAAAGTTTTCATGGGGTAAGGAGCTGTAACCAACCAACTCCAGCTCACAATCTCTCCTCCTTCGCATTCAGATTCACTTGAAAGAATTTTAAGTTTCGTTCTGCACTTACCAGCCGCCACAGACAATGCACAGCTCACGAAAATCAACAAAATGACCAAGTTTCTCATGTTTAGCAAATCCCTACAGAGAGACAAAAATAAGATAGAATTTATAATTTCATTCAATTCAAACATTACGTTACATCCGAGGATCGGGTTTGGTTAAATCAACCATAAGTAATGGTGATTGAGTATAAAAAAGTACGAAGCTAAAAAAAAAACAAAAAGTAATGAAGAATGACATATTTGAGTGGAAGCCCAACTAAGTCTGTAATCAGAGGAGTGATAAACGAAATGAACGACTTACTGAAGCAGTATCGGGCGTGAATGGCAGAAGAAGTGAATTCATCAAATTCAGATAATCTTGAAATTCTCAAGTAAGGTAATAACTGTTTTTTTCTTACAGCAGATTTTGTTCTAAGAGTTTCCCTCGCGGTTTCTTCGAGGATTATGTGGTAAAGGTTTTACATACGAAACAGGGTGAAGGTCAGGATTTTTGGATTTTATGTGGTCTCTGTTTTTATAAACTTGAATCAGCTTTGCATCCTAAGACGATCCATAACCTACCTTGAGTGTTTTCTGTCTCAATTCTCCGGGAAGGACACTTCTAATAAACGATTGTCGTTTTGCTCTTGAGTTTTATACAAACCAAAACCAGAACACACTGTCAATCAAATATAATCCCAAGGGAATCGGTAAAGGAAGTTATGAGATCAATACAATTAAAAAAAACAAGGCGTTTAAAGAAAAAAAAAAAAAAAAAACAAGACTGTTGAAGACGGAAATTGATTAAAGCCGTATAGGAATTAGTTCGAAGAAAAATACAATTCAGATATCTATAAAGCATGGGTAATTTTTTTTTCCAAACAGTGTAATAATTGATTTACTTAGCGTTACTGAACAAGTGTAGTTATACTAAAAAGTTATATCAACGTTTATTATCTGGAATATTTAATGTATTTAATTACTATATTGATTATTTTCGAAGCCTCCCACTCAGAAGCGATACTATACTTATTCCTTATCTGGTCTCATATTAAATTACAATATCTATCAACCAATCAGAGGTGATACCTGTGCTTATAGAAGCAGATATGTAACGAATTTAAGAAAATGAATGACACTTTTAAAATTAAAAAACATGTTTCCACAGTTTTTTGTCATCTTCAGTTCTATGTGCTCATATTTCTCTGCCTATGTCGTGGATGATATTGTCAAAAGATCTGAATAGAAGCAGATATGTAACGAGTTTAAGAAAATGAACGACACTTTTAAAATTAAACAACATATATAATTCCACAGTTCTTCTGTCATCTTCAGTTCTATGTGCTCATATTTTTCTGCTATGTCGTGGATGATATTGTCAAAAGATCTGGATAGAAGCAAATATGTAACGAGTTTAAGAAAATGTACGACACTTTTAAAATTAAACAACATATATATTTCCACAGTTCTTCTGTCATCTTCAGTTCTATGTGCTCATATTTCTCTGCTATGTCGTGGATGATATTACCAAAAGATCTGGATAGAAGCAGATATGTAACGAATTCAAGAAAATGAACGACACTTTTAAAATCAAAAAACGTTTCCACAGTTCTTCTGTCATCTTTAGTTCTATGTAATCATATCATCCACGACATAGCAGAGAAATATGAGCGTATAGAACTGAAGATGACAGAAGAACCGTCGAAACGGGTTTTTTTTATTTTAAAAGTGTCGTTCATTTCAAGAAATATATTTAAGGTGGCTCTATAGAGTACTTTACAAGGCTTTGGATATCACATATGCATAAATAATTTCTCCCTTGGCAAATGTTTATCACATTGCACTCGGTAGGAGGTCAGTAATAAAAACCTACAGCCTTGGACTACTATGGACGACTCTTTCAGAACCTAAATGTTGTTGCTATGGCAATTACTGATAAAAATTCATGGCTTGTTTTTGAGTAATTATTTTTTTTCTTCAAATAACAGCCCCTAGTCAGAGCAGTAGACGAAGGGCTAACGCTCGAAACGTCAGCTTTTAAACTCTTTACGATGGCCAATTTACGTTATCAACCCAGTTGATAATACTAAATTACCCTGTTATACTCTCCCACCGACGCAGCATTACAGTTTCTTCAGAAACTTACCCCCTTTATTCATTTGAAAAATTACTTAGCCACGAATGAAAAATTACACGTCAAAATGTCTTCACAAGTTAAAGACTCTCCAAGTTTACTGTTTGCAATCCTCGTTCCTTTGTAAATCATTATTATCCCTTTTTTTGGTTGACAAAGGAAAGAGAGTGTAGAGTAAGGAGAGTGAAGTTATGTGATATCTCAACACGGCTGAAAATGACTCACAACCACAACCTACTAGTGACAAAAACGCATCTTTCGTGCGACAAATTTATCTCAAGACTTTATTTCAAAATGAATCCATAAATAATCACGTGTATAGTGAAGACATGTTTAAGTCAACCACTATTTTATGACCGCCTAACTCAGGAAGAGAATACTTTATCTTAGTCCTCAATTCTGTTTCTGCACTTTAGATCATAATACAACAAAGATTAAATATGTAGACCCCTAGGCCATTATGATGAAAAAGTATCACAAAAAGTTTCCGGTTCTAGGTGTCACAGCTGAAGGGGTTTAAGCCTTTTTCTTTAACTTCAAATAAAAAATTACCCTGCCAAAAATTTAACCCAGGATCTAATAAAAATTAGTGCACCTACGTAGCCGAAAAATGGGCACGTCCATTAATGGATTCACATCCCCATCTCTCGGTGGATTTGATTCAACCTCCTCCCCCCCCCCGCCCTCACCCCACCCCCTATAACAGAGAGAGAAAATAAATTCTGAAAATCAAAATATTCCGTCACTTTCCTTCCTCTGACATTAGAATTCTTGATCGTTCTTTGAATCGATATGTATTATTACGTCGTAGATTCGAATTAAACTTTGGTATAAATGTTGGCTCCCTTCTAAATCTTCGTTTGCAGTAAAGGGAGATGTGATGAAAAGAAACATTCACGCATGTTTGAGATGAAAACTTGCCAAACTTGACCGCTACCATCCTCCCAGAGTGAAGGGCTAACGCTTAAACTTACCCCCCCCCCTCCCCATCCCCTATTTAAACGCGCGATGGCTTATTAAATAGCTCAGCCCAGTTCCTCTTCTTTCTAACACTAAATAAGTGAAACAAACCAAATCCCCAACGACGAAACATGACTTCTTGCTAGTAGAGAAAGCCAACACTTAAATAACTATGGAGGAATTATTCTATTAGCGCATACACCTGAGGAACATGGTTCACTGTGATTCTAATTTACGACAACTTTTGTTTCAGGAGCTTTCAGAAAAAAAAGGGTTCGTTCACAAGGTTGAGCGAATTTCGGGTGGCAGCATCAATATTGCACACCTTCGACTTCCCCTTTGTTATCAACTGCATTATATTTGACCCAGTCTCTGGCAATTGGGGCATTAAGCATTTCGTCGGTGAATCCAAATGCATCACACAGTGCAGTGGCCTGCGGTGCCACTTCTCGACACAGGTCAGCAGCTGCCTTCCCAACTTTAGCCCCAGTCCACGTGGACATCAGCCCCGAGGTGGTGAAGTAGCCGAGATCCTTCTTGATGACTGACATCTGATAGAGATGATGAAGTTTCTGGAGAACTGGTTGCAGACCAGGGTCAGCTTTGTCAAGAGCTTTGCCAAAACATTCACTGATGAGTCGTTCACCATACGCACGAGCAGCAGCTTGGACAAGATCCTGTTCCATGTACATCCAGGTGTCAAATCTTCCCTCCTTCCCAGCCTTCATCATCTTCATTCCAAGGCTCAAAAATAGATCTTTCTCTCGTGACTCTAAAAGCGCCTGCAAGTATTTCGGGTTGTTGAGATTGGCCCAACCGAAGATCCGGGTCACAGCCTTCGGCACATAGCTGGCCGCTACCTCCAACATGGATGGCTTGAGACTCATCAGCCTTTCTGAAGCCACCTTCTGCATCAGGACTGAGTTGTCCCCTTCGGCTGTCATGGAGGAATGCGAACCAGCGATACCACTGCCAAACTTGTTACAGGACAGATACCCTTGGCCCCCACACCTCTCGCGGGAAATGGCAGCTGTTTCAGCAACATGCCAGCCAGTTATAGCCTTTATAACACAACACATAATCACCACATCCGCATTCTCAGATCCATCAGCTGCCTATGAAGGAAATGGAATGATAAGATCTTAAACAAAGCTGTATCAGGACCTCGCTGAGCCTCTGTTGCTCACAGTTTTCCTCGAGCTTTACTCTCGCAAAACTGTTCACTCGTTGGAACAGATAAGCGTATTTTCAAGATACCAAACGGAGGCTATAGTTCGGATATCCCATATGCAACTTCCGAGAGTGGAATAATAACATTGTTCACTAAAGGACAAAAATACACGTAATGTTCCAATCATTCTTTGCTAGACACAAGACGTTTTGCAAGGCCACAGTACCTGAAAAGCCCAGCGATCTTTTATATATTGCAGTGCAAAATCCATGGCGTAAGTAGCAGCCAGAAGTGGCACCAGAGCGTTCTGTTGGAGCTGATACTTGAGAATGGGTGTGTCAGATTTGCCATCAGGACCCACTGTAAGGCGAGTTGCTGAGTAGCGGATAGCAATGGCAAGACAAGCTTTGGCTGCTCCTTAAAACATAATAAGACATACCGCTATTTCCTGTGCTTGTTCTTTACAGTGGGTAGAAGAACATCATATAAAATAAAGAAGTGCACATCTATGAAGGCTGCAACTAGCATACAATTCTTTAGCTTGGATGTGTGTGGTGCAAAAGTCCAGAACAGAGTGTATGGGTGTAGACAACTAAACTCTGAGCCTACAAAGCCCATTCAAGTCAAGGCAACACTAAATTCCAGATGTTACAGATAAACCTTCCCCTCTGGAGAGGATGCCGATTCTTTGCAAGGTTACCTCCCCAAAATTTCATCAGGCTTCCCTGACAATTCACTACTCATTTATACTCCTGGGTGAAGAGATGCACTCTGAAGGAGAGTGCTTTGCAAAAGAACACAACACGATGGCTCTGCAAGGTCTTGAAACTGGATTTTTTCGACCTGGAATCCAGTGCACTAACCATTAGAACAACATATCTCCCACAAGTGGTTCTGTAGTGTTTATCAAATTTAGTTCAAATTGGATGTTTGCAAATGTCACATCTTAAGAAAAAACACAAAAGCAGTTATAGAGATCAGTGAAAGGAGGGGGGGAGGGGGGGGGGGTAATGCTGATTAGTGAACCAGGCCCAAACAGTTCGAAGGTTAGATAACACTATCCACCGGATAAATTGCTGTACAGCAGACAATGCTAAAGATTTTGCAATTGCTTATCCACCACATTGCAATTTATCTCTTGGATAGCATTATCCATCCATTATACAACTGGGCCCAGAGCTTTAGTACTTGGGATATAGTAAGCCACCCAATAAACAGTACCTTGTGACATGCTGGCTATACACAGACGGCCTGAGAGAAGCTGGTCTGCTACAGTCAAGAAACGTTTCCGAATACTTCCTTCTATGTTTGTCTTGTATGTTCCATCCTCTTCAACATCAGAATACAAGTTGAGCAGGTTTTCTCTGGGTACACGGACATTGCTAAAGAAGAACTTAGCATTGTCCACTCCATTCAGACCCATTTTATGTCCCATGTCATGGATCTGAACTCCAGGCATCACATTAAGGTTTTTGTCTCTGATGGGAACCAGCACACCATGGATACCTGAAATAATCAATTTTGTCGGAATATGATTTGTAACATGACTCAAGTACAGTGCACACTGTGATGATATCTAGAGGTAAAGATGAGACATCCATCACTAACAGGAACAAGGGGCTTGAGCTTCCAGAGATATGAATCCATATTCTCATTGAAGGGTCACTCTGAGCAATTGATTACACGCACATAGTTTTATGCTGTGTAACCACTCATTCCGACTGATGAAAGCTGAGCTATTCAGTTGGAATATTTTCCAAGAGAAACCAATAACACTTCAGTCAGTTTCTTCTCCATTATGTCTTTGGAATGTGAAACGAACACTTTTGCTTTTACAATCTCATTAGTCAATGGGTTGTTTAACCCTTTAACTCTCAGAAGTGATTAACATGAAACTTTCCCCTAAAATATCCATACATTATTCAGCAAACAGGTAATGAGAATACTCGAACTTATCAGGTAGAAGCTGTTATCTTGATCTAGCACCAGGCTCTCATACCTAATTAACAAGGAAATGTGTAGCAGCTAGAGGAGAGAATTAACAATCAGATTTTGGGAGTTTAAGGGTTAAATGAGAGCATGTAACTGTAAACACAGGCAATGTTTACAATTTGTACATGTGCATCAGAAATATGTTATAAAAGCATTAGAGGCATGTTTACATGCTTGCATAGCCTCAGCTCACAAATGTAAGATGGATAGGAAATCTCCAAAGTTATGAAAACTCAAGATACATTCTCATTTTAATAATTGTTAATCTTTCAAACCCTTAGTGACTGGCCTCCAATTTTTTCTTACAGTATCACCATTAAATCAAATACAAAGGTTATATAAGAATAAAGGAAATGATAACCAATTTATGAAGATCTTGATTGTGAAAAAAGTTCTCCTTATCAGTACCATAGGAAAATTTGACAGGGCAGTATGGAAAATATGAATTTGTACAAGATAAATACCAAAAATGGAGGTATTAATCCATATACATCCCGAGGGCTGTAGGGCTGAGAGATGTATATGGATTAATACCTCTGTTCAAGGTATTTATCTGACTAAGGGATCTTTAAATAACAATCCTTCCTTCAAGGGGCCAAACACAGGCTAATTAGTACAGTCACACTTTCATTGGATCAAAGCAGATACCATGAAAGCAACCTGATGTGTGCGTTTCTCACACAACTGTGAAAAGTTGTTGCGAATTCCTCTGTGACAAGTGCTAAACTTTTTATACTTTGATATTTTAGCGAGTCCACAAGGGACTTAGCATTGCATTTTCTTTGTTTTTTGCTATGTTTGATATTTTGTTTTTGTTCTTGTTTACTAGTTTTTCAATAAACGTGTACAAATGTTTTCCAACAACTCATTTCTCTGTTTTTGTGCTGTCATTATGGACAGCATGTATAACAACAAGGAGCTTTTTCTTACTCAAAATAGTTTTTCAGAAGAAATATTACAACAAGATTTTAGTATTGATTCTATTTTAGACAGCCTAGTAGATAGTGATGAGCCTGCTCCACAAAATTCATGAGCAAAAGAATTAAAACAAGTAGTGACTAAGGAATACATCAAGGATGGACAGACTGACCCATCAAATTGCCCAGAAGTAGTAAGGAAGATTTTGGTCGTTAACAATGAAGAACTTGAGAAGAGGAAGGAATCTCATATACCACCAAATACAAGAATAAATACATTGTGGGCAGTGGGCAGTTCATACTTGGTCTGAATAAGCAGTGGAGTGAAACAGAATGATCGCAACCAGTCTCAAATACTGCCAAATACAAGAATAAATACATTGTGGGCAGTTCATACTTTGTCTGAATAAGCAGAAGAGTGAAATGGAATGATTGCAACCAAAGGAGGGATTTATAAAGATAAACTCCTGAAACGAGGGATTTACATAGAAAAATCCCTCATTTAAAATCATATTCAATTCAACAGCCCTGCTCTTCTCTGAGATATTATCAAGCCCTCCCCGGACTTTCAGTTTGTTAGTATTCAACAGGGTTGTAGGTCAAATAAAGATTGTTCAATAACAAAAGAAAAGGTGTGAATCATGAAATAATAATGGTTAAGAGCCCTGAATACAAACTCTAGCTTTCACAACTGAAAAGTGAGAGTACAAAATATCTATTCATTGAATTAACCTTGGCATTTTCCTACCTTGATTGACGCCATCAATATAAAGCTGAGAGAAGACAATGACATGATGGGCATGGCAAGCACCATTGGTGATCCAATATTTCTGTGCCAGTGCATTTGGTGTGTTGACAATGAACTCCTTGGTCTCCTTGTCATATGTGGCTGTTGTCTCCATCTGTACTGCATTGTTTCCGTATCCAAGTTCTGTCAGACCAAAACAGCCCACATCTTCCAATGAATCAATACCCTTGGTTTATCAAAAAGAAAAGAGAGGCCTTGCCATCAGTTCTTAAGTCAAAAAAACCTTTTTACCACAATTGGCAGTAATGTTGCAATCTGCTTGGAAAATTTCCCACTGTTGAAAAGAGTACAGACAACCTTACCCATGTTAATATGTCACACAATACCTTTGTCACCTCTTAAACATGGATGACTTGGAAATTTTGACATAGATGTTGTAGTAAATTAAAAAAGTCAACTGTGGTATAGCCTGGTGTGTACTCTCACAGACAACAATATTTGTCATCACTGTGGTCAAAGCTACAGCCAAGTGAGTCCAACATGACAAATGAAGAATACTGCTGTTGCTAAGAGCACAGATGCATGCAGATTGATGCAATAAAAATCTTAAGCAAATTGCTAATCATTTTACAACAACTATAGAAATCCATGGTCGCTTGCCAGTTCAGAGGCATGGTAATCTTTCCTTCATTTTTAGTCAATTAACAGTCATATTCATCACGTAGATGAATACATCATTTACAAATATGTATATGTAATCACATGAGGCCAAGTACTATTAAGGATTAATTGCACGAGAGTTTTCAAAATTTTCCAAAATTGCCCGAGTCGCGACGAGGGCAATTTGGAAAATTTTGAAAACTCAAGTGCAATTAATCCTTAATAGTACGAGGTCTCATGGGATTACTTGTTTATCAATAAAGGGCAAAATTTATACGAAGGAAAATCACGCGCCCAGTCTATTTTTAACAAATTTCAAGATAACGAACAGTTGCTATGCAACGGATTAGCCAATCATTAACAGGTAATCATGCCCTCTCTTGATTACTAAAAATGCCCTCGATTAAGAAAAAATGCCCTCTCTTTCAACCAATCAGCGCTCAGTAATTTTGCCCTTTATTGATAAACAATAAGAAACATTAACCTTTTAACTCCCATGAGTGACCAAGAGAGAGTTTCTCCTTACAATATCAATACAATAACAACCAGATAAGTGATGAGAATAAAAAAAAAATGTCAATTTGGGGATAATTAGTTGAACCAATAGTAAATTTCCAGAACAAATATTGTATGGTTAACAATAAGGAGAATTACAAATTTGATCTGGAGTTAAAGGGTTAAACTCATAGAGAGGGTAAAAAAAGCTTACTTTCTGAAAAGGCAAAGGTGTTGTTATAAGTGGAAACAAAAATACCCTAAGAGTGACCAGTGTCTAATTTCTCCTTACAATATTTCTGCTTAATCATTTATGAAAACCATGAGAATAAAGGAAATGATCACCAAATGAATTCTCCTAGTCAGAGCCAAAGGATATGTACAGAGAAGATTAGGGGGAAAATAGATGCTAATGTTAAAGTGTAAGGCGTAAAAGATTACGGAGGAAATAGAAGCTGTTGATAAGATGCCAGGCATATAAGATTACGTAAGATTACGGAGAATATAGAAGCTGATATTAATTAGGATGTAAGGCTTATAAGACCAAATAGCAATACTCTGACTAAATCGAAAAACGAGTAAAAAGTTCCTACCTCTAATAGTTTGTCATGGTGTCTTTCTGTGCCCAGCTTCAACACAGTACCACCAAACAAGTTAAACTGGACCGTCATTTTGGTAGCCATTGCCGCATCTACTACGGCGGCCATTTCGTGGGCTGCAAAGATCCAGTGAGGGTTGCTTTTGAAGTCTAACACGGAAATAAATCCTTGGTTACAGAGTGTCTTCAGTCTCTTCAAGGCTAAGTCTCTCTCTTCGTCCAAGGAAATGTTGTATTTTGGGGTCATCAAAGGATCCTCAGAAAAGATTTTGCGAAATTTCGCTCTCTTGTCGTGGTTATCGTGATCCAACAGATGGGTCATTTTCGCCACATCAAAGGATGGTTTACCCCATACATCACGGAGTTTTTGTGGATCAAACCGGGCTGCAGAACATGAAAATGGACGAGTGTTTTCCGAATCCTGATATTGTATCCCTTTCGTCATGGCCGCACTCGTCGATCGAGTTGAGGGTGAATAAAAATATTTTCCAAAGCCAGATCTAGAGACATACCTCGGCAATCCCCTCAGGGCATTAAATCCGGCCGAAAACATTGCTAAAATGGACAAAATGAAAGCTTTTAGAACTGTAATAACAAGTACATAGTTCACATCTCTATCCCTTCCATCGTCGCTGTGTCGTGTCTTCGTGTGCAAACCATTAGATTGGTTTCCAGTCTCCTCGCCATCCAGATCTGGTAAAACGAACAAATCAAAACTTATGAAGACACGAGTTATGTTTTTCACGAGCGTAAGGTATTGCTTACCGCATATATTTGCACTTCTAAATAACTTGCGTATTTAAGGGAAACCAGAGTGATACAGTCAAACCGTTATTATAAAGAACATTTAGATGGGGAGGGGTAGGTACCATAAAAAGAATTCGACACGTTCCTGCTCCTCTCCCACCTGTCACGTCCCTGTCTGCTCGCCATGCCTACACTTGACGAAAAGATACCAAACCAAAATTTTCTACTTGTTTATTCTCCACAGTAACGCTGTTATTAAAATTCCGTCGCCAGATCGAAGATTTTGGCAGCTTGCCCCGATAGCAAGTAGCCGATTGACCGCGAACTTCACGGGTCAGCGCTTATCTGCTTGACGTGAACTCGTGTTGAAGGAAGGATAAGATATAGTTTCGGTTGACCAAATAGCCAAATATATCAGTGCCGGCTTGGTTTTTTTTTAAATGAAGCAAATAAAAACGGTCCAAGGGCGATTTGAAGTAAGAACTACCAATTTGAAATATTTACATTAAGGAACACCTGGCACCAGCGCCATCTAAAATCGAAAGATTGTGCAATTTTTTGTCGCTAGATTTTGCTATAAAATGTTTCGTAATCGTACCTTTCACTCCGGGATTTTCTTCCTTCTCCTCCATAGACGACTCTGTTGCAGTAGCGTTCGTTCTCCTACTCCTAATCATCTTAAGATCGACGAAAGGCTTCTTAAATTGCTTCTCAATTCTAACTACTTGCGCAACTTGACATTGCGTGACAGTTTTATGACCTTACCGGAAACGATTTTCTCACGTGACGGAAGTGAACCTACCGCGATTACTGAGATAATTTCTTGATTCCTCATTCTCAACGATAGATAAACAGGTATATTTTTGGATAAAAAACAAACAAACAAACAAATAAATATATGATAGGAAAAGTGTGTATATCAACATACAGAATCAAATAAATGAACTAAGAAAATTAAAGGGCATGTAAACCCAAAAATACATGTTTTTCTTATACTATGTAAAAAGTGGCGTAGAAAATGAATTTGAAATTAGTTTTGTCCAATTCGACTTATTTTAGGAGAAAATCGGCATTATCAACTGAAATTCCATTTCCGGTAAAAACAATAGCGAGAAGTCGTGACGTAAGCGGTGGAACCAAAATATTGCGCAACACATCTTCCCCAGTAGAACTGGTGTGGGAGTTCGTGTAAGTAGCGGTAGTTCGGAAGATGTTTTTTCAGAAGGTAGCGACTCGAATGCCTTAAGCTTAGTACATGACAGCGCTGGGGATAATCCAGAATCTTTAGGAGAGTCTGGGCCACGTCCTTGACAATATGAGCCGCGTAGGGTTCACCGAAGCGATCCGCACGAAGACAGTACAGAACATGTCGACAGCGATGCGACAGTCTCGGAAACTCAGACTGGTATTTAATTTACTTTGTGATTTATTTGTATTTAACATGAAAATGCAATACAGCGAGGGTACAATCTAAAGGAATGCAACAGAATTTTTTTAAACTTGAGCTTCTGAGAGTGTTTTATATAAAATTATCAAAGGTGCGAGTGTGGAACTTGTCAACCAATGCCGAAAACTCATGAATGTGTTTGTTGTACGGAAATCGGGCAATTGTGGCAAAATGGCCTGAAACCCAGATAAGTTGTATCACTGAGCATCCAGGTTTTCAGTCAATTTGCCTCGATTTCTGGGTGCTGGAGACGGCCAAGTACGCTTACAGGCAGCAGTAAAGCACAGATAATCACACCAGAAACGACTAAGCTAAATATTTTCTGTTTCATCTGTTTTGTTACATTTTGAGATCGATTTACTTGAGTTGTTTCTGCCATTGATTTAATAATACAATACTAGAGCTAGTTGTTTTTCGCTTCTTTCCTGGCAGGAAATTTCGCTAAATTGCCTACAGATAGCTTGTTCGTTGGTGTTGGGGATATCTCAGCAAACACTTTAGGGTCGCTGTGCTATCTTGTGCGGTAAACAATATCCTTCATCTCAGAAGCATTTCCATCGATAAAACAAGTTGTATCATGTGCATTTCCTTGTGTGGCCTTCATAATTATCCAACCCTGTTTGTGTTTGCTTCGATTTGCATTATTGAAAAGATAGTTTTGCAAGCTGAAATCAGGATCTTTTAAGTTGTACTCAAAATGATGAATATTGTCCTACTGACCTTTGAATGTATTTTCACTGCTGTGAAAACCGTGACACAAATTCTTCTGCTGTTTCTCTGCAGGGTTTCTCAAAGGAAGCACTAAGTGGGGCTGGCATGGATTTTCTTATAGAACATAAGGGTTGATTATGGGATCCTGTATAGAATTCTTTGTATAGAACCGACAAAATTCCAGATCACGTTATAACACACTGATATCAACGAATTCTCTTTCTTCGATACGTGTTTCGACAGGCAAAGGTTCAGACATGTCAGTGTCTTTTACGGGCTCAGCGCTGGCTCCCAAACAACTGACTTCCCCATAATCTTTCATTAAATGAGAAAAAAGATGTTTTTAGAGAACCAATAAAGCTATTGTTGTTTAATTAACGAAACGTTCTCATGTAAATCGATTTTGTACTTTCTCTGTTGACCTCTAACTTTTGAAGAGCTCAACTTCTTTCTCAGTTTGGTCAGCCACTTCCGAATCCTCGTCGTCTGCCGACTGTATGGGTCGTTTTTCGTCTTCCGAATAATTTGCTTCTGGTGAGGCCTGAATCGTCGGTACAGCACCAGGAATAAAAATGACTGCTACAAACAACAGAACGTTCGAACGGCTCGACGAAATCGGCTATTTTCACTTGAACAAATTTCACAAATTGTCGCTTCAAATTTGCGTCATTTGGAAATATTTGCATTGTATGCCCAGTTTTGTTTGAATCAGTACAAAACTGGACGGCTCAACGCTTCACCATTACGAAAAAATTGATTATATTGAAGCAAACTGTACGTAAAAAAATCATGACGAGACCAGCAAACAACGGCTGTAGAAAAGACTCCTTCGTGCCTCACGCGATTATAAAACGAGACTTTGGAGGATCCACCCGTGACGTCACAGGAAAGATGGCGCCATTCAAGATGGCGAATGTTTCGAATTTGGAAGGGCTTTTACAAAGTGAAAATGGACTTTTGAGAAAAAACGAATGGTACCTTTGGTGTACTTGATATATTTACTAAACATCCATGTGAAAAGAAAATGAACGTTTTTTGGGTTTACATGCCCTTTAACTTTCTTTCGCAAACATCGATGGAGCAAAAGAAAAATATATGGAACGATACGATTATTTTTTTTGTTACAAGACAACGAGGACAAAGTCGCGGATTACCTTTAAGACTACGGCTTTGTTTTAGAATAATATGGGGTTCGACGGAAATCTCTCCAAAAGTTTAAGGAGTTTACTCTTTTGACCCGTTCTTACGGCGGCCCACAACTGTTCCGGCAAAAAAAATAACCTCGCGGCAAAAGAAATAACTTCGCAGCGAAAGAAATAATCTCGCGGCGAAAGAAAAAACCTCACGACAAAAAGGTCCGAAAAGACTCACGGCAAAAAGAAAAGGGTCACGGCAAAAGAAAAAACTTCACGGCAAAAAGAATAACCTCACTTAGATAATTCTAAGGTATTTTTAATAAACGGAAGATGTCGCTGGTTGGAGTAGCAATCTTCTCTTCTGCATTCGTTTTAGCGATATACCAGCTTAAACATTGCGATATTACTTAAACGACAACAATGATGAATAGACTCCTTCCATACCCACAACAGTAACTCTAAACCAATTTAGCTAACCTGCGAAGGGAATGAAACCCAGTTATTTACAATTTTTGATTCATTTGCAGGTAGCCCCGATGTTTTTCTAGTTTACTGTAACATGGCCAATAATCGTCTTGTGAGTGGACATCGCAAGGGTGTTCTCAAGTTGTGTTGTAACGTCAAATGGATGCTTTAACCAAGTGGAGAAATTTTCTACGACCCTTTCCCCTCGGTGTTGGCTTTCGTTATTATGATTAAATTAGAAGAGGCGTTTTGAACGGCTGTACAAGCGATCATATTCCCTCATGAGATTCTGTTGGCAAGCTACAGGTTACGGTCAGGAGTGTTAAAAAAAGGACCCCCGGTCATAAAAAAACGCACACTTGGGTGAAAAGATAAGTGTTCCTGTTAAGCAAAGCACAGATATTGCTGCCGCTGAGGTTGAGAACATGAAGAAGTAGGCGGATACAATTGAGATGTCTCTCAATTTTACCAAAACATGGGAAATGTGCATACACGGCAAAACTACCAAGTTATCCCCTTCAGAATTACCAGGAATAAAAGGAAGCCATGGTTAAAACTATTAGGAATCACATTTCAGGAAGATACCACGAACTGGGACATCCATATCGACGATATGCTATCCAAAGCCAGTAGTCGAATGTACATTCTAAGGGTATGCCAAACCTATGGATCTTCCAAAGATCAACTTAATAATTTGTTTAACTCGCTTGTCATGTCCGTATTCTTGTATGGGATTGAAGTTTGGGGTGCAGCTTACCAGCGACAATATCTAGACAGAATCGACTGGTTTCTCAAGAAGGCCTTCAACTATACTTGACTAAATTAAAGATAGGGACTCTAAGCTTTGTAAGAACGTAATCAGTGATGATCATGTACTTCATGATTTTCTACCCCTAAAGAGACGTGTGCCCCGTGAGTCAAGCATGACTTTATATTACCTAGAGTTAAAACCGAACGCTTCAAGCATTGTTTCCTTAAGAGATGCCTCTTCAATTAAATTCACCGTATATAAGGAACTTCATAACATTACATGTTGCAATGCAACAAGTTTTACATGTTCTTAAATATACTCATAATTTTATATATAATATATTGTAAAATTACGCGTTATTGTAAAATTACGCGTTTGTTGTTTCTGATTTATTGAAGACAGATTATTATTATTATTATTATTTTTATTATTAAAAGAATGGAAACATGATTTTTTTGGAAGCGCTTTCGGCCATTAAATCTTAATCCGTGATTTCATTTAGTCTTTGTACTTTTTAGAGGGGTTTGTTACTGTGGTACTGTAGGAAAAAAACACGGCTGTATCATAGAAACTAACCAAATAGTTCAGTTCTTCTGCACGAGTGTAACTTAACTTGAGGACCTAAGGAACCAAATTTTTATTTTAACGTAGAAAGCTTTCGTCCGAATATCCTCAGTGATATAGCTCTAGTATTTTCATACGGTCTTGCCCTTTTCCAGGACACAATCTCCATCAAACATCCCCAGTAGCTTACTTATCAATTACAGGCAGTTCGAGGTCTGCAGCTGGTAGACTCTCGGTCCCTTCTTCAGAAGAAACCCTTGGTTGTTTAGGGAGAAAACAAAGTCGTCGAAATTACGAATCTGCAGTCGTAGATCCTATCACAAGTAAATATGAAAAAAAGGTGCTTTTCAGACTGAAACTTTTTTTAAATGAGATCCCTCTGAATGGATCATTCAAGAAGAAGTGACTGGCAAACCAGGCACTTCGGGCACACACTAAATGATTGCGAAACTTCGGGAGCAGCCATATTTAAGAAATAGTACTCTTAACTTGAACTTTGTTACACCAGATTTAATGGGTGGAAAAAGGTGAAGAACAAAAACACCTTTTTGAACTTATTTGCCAGCTTAAATTTCTAATATCATCGAGAACCCAACGACTTTTGGAATGTAATCTCTTAAGTGCTGATATGAAATATTTTAATGTTAATTATAGAAAGGAGTGCCAGCATTTGATACATTAGAATCAATGAAAAAGTGTGCACAATTTGCTCACGTGAGGAACATACAGGAAAAGATATCCCAGATAAATAACACCCATATGAGAAGCCAATCTACTCTCTCTCCAATTGCATTCATTTGTTAGAAAATTAAGCATTTTACAGGCAAGTTCGTCTAAAGAAAAGCGTTCCAGTTACCTTCGCTATCCTCCTCATTTGTTCAACGGTGAAAAGTGAGTTGTATTCCCTCTCTGAAATGCGACTTAGCTCTGCAACGAAGCGTTTTGACTACAAGATAAAAAGAATTCAGCAATCACGGACTTCAACTCCTTATTAACAAACTGAGACAAAGTCTCCCAAATAAAACCATAACAGGAATGATTCAAAAGACCCATGAGGCGAATAAAACCATTATTGAGTACCTGCCTCACCGCAAAGAATGGCGTTTGCTCTACCCTTGGTGGCCTAAAATGGAGTTTTCCATGCGAATTCGATGCTTGTGTGTTAAAAAAGAGATTTTATAAGCGAACGAAGGAAAAATGAACGCAGTAAGCTCTTCAATTAACTCATGTTATACCTGAGTGACTCAAGCTGCCTTGTAGTGATAGGGGTACTATCCACACTGTGATGCTGTTGTCTTAAGTCCAAATAAAAATTCTACAGAAGAAACACAACTAAATCAGCGATAAATTAATCCGAAAACAAAAAAAAAAAAGATTAAAACCTCGAAAAGATTTTAGCCCGTACTTCCTAGATATCCGTTGTCACTACTTTAGTTAGGCTACAAAGCCACCTTAAATCTCTTTCTAGTCTTTACCTTCCACAACTGCCCTGATTAAGATTTAGCTGTGAAGATCACTGTTCATCCCTTTCCATATAAAGGTCAAACATTATTTGTTTCATGAGTTCTTTGCGATCAAAACCATTACTTTAACTGCAAAAAGAATTGAAAACTTCGTACGAGGCTAATATATGCTTCTAGCAAAAACTTATAGACAAAGCAAATAAAACAAAGGATTTTGCATATTTATGCACGTAACTCTACACATATACCACAAATGCATAGAATCTTGGCCAGCATCAACAAAATTTGATACAAGCTTTTTAGTTTTAGCTTTGTCGCTGAGACAATTCCTTCAGAAAGCTGATACATCGCACAACCCACCAGTCACTTGCAACAGACGTCGCTTAGTTCATTCTGTAAATCAACACACTGGACCAAAGTTCTCACCAGTCTCGAAAAGTTTACGACTTTGTATCTTTCTCCCATATAAACGCGACAGCTCCCTTACAAAAAAGACTGAAAAATCTTTTAATGGTGGCACTGCGATGTTAGGTAACTAAGGCTTAACTGTTCAATTATTACGTTGTATTACCTACAACTGATATGAAATTTCCCAAATGAAAAAGAAAAAAGACAAAACGTTTGGGCCACCGTCATGTGACAGTGAATATTTCACCTGTAAGACTTCTACTGCTGCAGGAGTTAGTTTAGGATATATAGATCCTGGCGTAACCCACGTGCTGTAACGCAACTAACCCAAATCAATGACATCATGGTTTTCACAGTTGTATTTGTTAGAGAAATGTTTCGTAAGCATTGTGGTGGTTTCTTTGATGCCCTTTGCAATAAATTCCAAACATTAACTCAAAAGGTACCGAAGTAGAGAGCAAACATTGCAGACTGAGTATGCCTTTTGAAAGTAATTCCATAATAGACAAACTCAAAATGCAAATTATGTTAGGAATTTGACAATAATAAGTCAGGCCAAGGAGTTAAAGTGTCCACTGATAAAAACGCTAACTTTTCTCTGGTTTTTCTCATTGTTCACATCGACGCTGTTTTTGATTTAGTTCCTCATTTCGAGACCGAAAGCTTCTTCGGTCGTTTTGATGCAAATTTAACTCAAAGGACCTCTTGACTCGCATACAAATTTGGTTAGTAACTCGTGCAGTAAGAGATGCCTCTTATGTAGGTAGTAAACCTAGAAATGGATAACTCGCTAAAATGGGTTCTTTTTGACATAGTAAGCGGGCAGATAACAAGCGCTGCACTGTGGAAGTAAGGTGAGGTTTTTTTTTGGAGAATTTGACCATATTTTTTTTTCATTCCTCAGAGCGGTCGTAAATATTCCCTGACAAACTCTTATAATATCGCCATGACTCTTATTTCGCAAGATGATCATTTCACAGCGAAAAATGGGTTCGTTAGAAAGCGGTCAGATAACAAGCGATACACTGTGGAAGTAAGGTGAAGTATTTTTTTGGAGAGTTTGACCATATTGTTTTTCATTCCCAAGAGCGGTCGTAAACATTTCCAGACAAACTCTTATAATATCGCCACGACTCTTATTTCGCAAGATGATCATTTCACAGCTGAAGCTTGGGCCACCCGTGGTCCCCTACGCAATTAGTTGATTTGATGTATCTTCGATCAAATACCGCAAACCACGTGGATGAAACCTCAGTGGTTGTCATCATGACAGTTTGGGAGTTGTCTTGTCATACAAAACGGTCCAATCGGTTGATTCCACCTCACCAAAGACCCACATTTCCCTTTGATTGAAAACCGTAAACCACGTGGATAAAACCTCGTTGGCTGTCATTACGATTGTATGGGAGTTTTCTTTTCAAATAAAACAGCCTCTCCCCAGTTTAGTTTTGCACATCGATATTATTCCTAGTCTAAGAAAGCTCTGTGCAAGCCTCAGGCCAACGAAAATATGCAGTGTGACTGGGTGCCCATACAAACTGCTTCCCTAGGCAAACTTCCAGGATATCACGAATCTGAGATTACCTATTCGTTCGATCTCCCTGAAATTCCAGCCGAAGCAAAAGAGGTCCTCGTTTATACATTCATGACTACGATCGGAGAGGGCCCCTTTGAGCGAGGCTACTACGAGATTTTCACGAGCGGCGGTGGCAATGATTTCAAGCAGTACATGAACGTAGCCACTGGCGATGGCGTCAACATTGTCAACTCCATCAACGCGTGGTTTCCTGTCAAGGATAAGAGGGAGTTGAAAGTGAAGTTGTATCACCCTACGAGTCTGAAAAGTAAGAAAAAGCACATTGCAGGCAAGCTGGAACCTCGAGATTGGAGCGATGTGTACATCATCGGTTACAGAATCTGAAGTTCAACTGGACTCTAGCACTTTCTGGTGGAGCACCATGCCTTTGACATTTAGCACGCAGACATATTTTAAGTGCACATTTAAGGAGAGAAAATAACTAGGCTTTTCAATTTTTTTGTTGTAGATTTTGAAATGTTTGTCAAGGGTTAAATTAAGCTTATTAAAGAACGCCAATGTAGGAGTAAATGTGTTTTCAAATTTGTATGATCTTTCACAAAGGAGGACAAACCGTAATTATCGAAGCGAAGACTGGTTAGTTGGATACCTTAGTTGATATCCCTAGCTCCATCTCTTGTGGTCAAGCTATGACCGATGTTGCATGGATGATGGTAAATTAAGACCTCTTAAAACTTGACAAGGTGGGAACTGATCCACGACTTACTAACCAAATTTGCATGCGACTCAAGAGGTCCTTTCAGGTATATTTACATTAAAATGACCGAAGACCGAAGAAGCTTTCGGTCTCGAAATGCACAACTTCATCAAAAGCAGCGTCGATGTGAACAATGAGAAACCAAGAGTTTGGCGCATGCCATTTGTGTTCGGTTTTTGCTAATTTGCTACAATTCATATGTTGCAGGTTTAAGAACCCTGCGGTTGAACTGGACTATTTTGTCATTTTGATTCACATTTACCTCATAGGACCTCTTGACTCGCATGCAAATTAGGTTGGTAACTCGTGCAGTAAGAGATGCCCTCTTATGTAGGTAGTAAACCTTGAAATGGATAACTCGCTAAAATGGGTTCTTTAGAAAGCGGTCAGATAACAAGCGATACACTTTGGAAGTAAGGTGAAGTATTTTTTTGGAGAATTTGACCATATTGTTTTTCATTCCTAAGAGCGGTCGTAAACATTTCCAGACAAACTCTTATAATATCGCCATGAATCTTATTTCGCAAGATGATCATTTCACAACTGGAGCTTGGGCCACCTGTGGTTCCCTACGCAATTAGTTGATTTGATGTATCTTTGATCAAACACCGCAAACCACGTGGATGAAACCTCAGTGGTTGTCATCATGACAGTTTGGGAGTTGTCTTGTTATACAAAACGGTCCAATCGGTTGATTCCACCTCACCAAAGACCCACATTTCCCTTTGATTGAACACCGTAAACCACGTGGATAAAACCTCATTGGCTATCACTACGATTGTATGGGAGTTTCCTTTTCAAATAAAACAGCCTCTCCCCAGTTTCGTTTTGCACATCGATATTATTCCTAGTCTAAGAAAGCTCTGTGCAAGCCTCAGGCCAACGAAAATATGCAGTGTGACTGGGTGCCCATACAAACTGCTTCCCTAGGCAAACTTCCAGGATATCACGAATCTGAGATTACCTATTCGTTCGATCTCCCTGAAATTCCAGCCGAAGCAAAAGAGGTCCTCGTTTATACATTCATGACTACGTTCGGAGAGGGCCCCTTTGAGCGAGGCTACTACGAGATTTTCACGAGCGGCGGTGGCAATGATTTCAAGCAGTACATGAACGTAGCCACTGGCGATGGCGTCAACATTGTCAACTCCATCAACGCGTGGTTTCCTGTCAAGGATAAGAGGGAGTTGAAAGTGAAGTTGTATCACCCTACGAGTCTGAAAAGTAAGAAAAAGCACATTGCAGGCAAGCTGGAACCTCGAGATTGGAGCGATGTGTACATCATCGGTTACAGAATCTGAAGTTCAACTGGACTCTAGCACTTTCTGGTGGAGCACCATGCCTTTGACATTTAGCACGCAGACATATTTTTAGTGCACATTTAAGGAGAGAACATAGCTAGGTTTTTCAAGTTTTGTTTTATAGATTTTGAAATATTTGTCAAGAGGTAAATTAAGCTTATTAAAGAACGCCAATGTAGGAGTAAATGTGTTTTCAAATTTGTATGATCTTTCACAAAGGAGGACAAACCGTAATAATTGAAGCGAAGACTGCTTACTCGGATACCTTGGCTGACATCCCTAGCTCCATCTCTTGTGGTTAAGTCATGACAAAATGTTGCATGGATGATGGTAAATTAAGACCTCTTAAATCCCGACAAGGTGGGAACTGATGCACGACTTACTAAAAAAATTTGCATTCGGGTCAAAAGGTCCTTTGAGGTAAATTTGCATCAAAACCACCGAATAAGCTTTCGGTCTCGAAATGCACAACTTTATTAAAAGCAGCGTCGATGTGAACAATGAGAAAACGAGAGTCCGACACATGCCATTTGTGTTCGGTTTTTGCCAGTTTCCTACAATTCATATGTTGCAGGTTTAAGAACCATGTAGTTGAACTAGACTATTTTAATGTTTTGCTGGAACACAATGCTTTTGAAGCTTTTTGAAATCTAGTGTGTCGCAACTATCGCTCCATTTAACAAACACCACCTTGGGCTATTTGTATTCAACAAATGGCTAAAGATTGCAGGGATGATGATCAATTGAAATATTTAGGATAGTCACTATTATTGATCAAATTTACCTTTGTCATTCCAAAAGTCTTCAGTTTTAATTTCATAAGTCAGTGAGTCTGTCTGTGAATAATGATTATACTTTTTTCCATACTTTTGTTCAATATAATTATAATGAAAATCATACATGTGAGTCTTAATTAGATCCAGAATACACAACTCCCAAACTGTCGACAAATGTTTAATCTTCCAAGGTCAGTTGGCCAGCATGCTCACTCTGCCTACTAGAAGAGTAATGGTGTAATAATGATGCATGAAAGGGTGTTTTATTTGAAAAGAAAACTCCCATACAATCGTAATGACAGCTAAAGAGGTTTTATTCATGTGGTTGACGGTTGTCGATCAAAGGAAAATGCGGGTCTTTCCTGACGTGGAATCAACTGATTATCTTGACCGATTTGTATGACAAGACAACTCCCAAACTGTCCTAACAACAGCCAATGAGGTTTTATCCACGTGGTTTGCGGTTTTTGATTACAGATACATCAAATCAACAATCGCAGATAACTCTCAAAGAGAGCATGCAGTGAATGACACCCATCTAATGGAACACTGAGCAAGGGCAAAGGCTTCTTTTTCTTTGGGCAAGGAATAAACAGAAAAACATCGTTCAAATTAAAATCAGTTCACCTATGATTAGAGTAGTAGATCCCGATCAAAGATTTGCTCGTTACTCGGTGGCATCTTTAAGGACTTATCAACTTTTTACTCTTCTAGTATAATTCTTATGAAGCATATTCAGTTTGTCGCTTATGATTTTAGCGATCTATTTATATATAGCATTCACCTAAGACATTAATTCAAAATCGTGAATCATCCAAACGGACTGCTGATATTTCTTCCGTTTGATATGTCTCCTCAAAATACATATCAGATTCTCCGGTAGCCTTGACTTCGGTAGAGCTCATAGGATTCGCTAAGCTCTTG